>NW_005054494.1:237801-249837 GCF_000277835.1 Geospiza fortis | reverse complement strand
GTTTTGCACTAAATAGTTCCCTCATCACATGAGGTTTGGACAGGAATAATGACCACAAAAATAGCCAGATTCTTTCCTGTCTATGGAAGGGATGCTTGTCAGATTTACTAGCTGTCTGGCGGGCTTTGCACTGTTTTCTTAGACTCCTTAAGTTTACAGATCCTAAAGAGCACATAGACTCACAGTCCACTTCACACACTTGTTCCCAGGCACTTTGTTTACTTACAGATGCATTTAGTCACAAAGTTTCTTCCCAGCTGCATTCGATTGCCACTAATTAAAAATAAAAGGAAAACTCAAAAAAATTATGCTATAATGAGAAATGAAACTCAAAGCACCCGGCTCCCCAAGGGTGTGTCTTGTAATTCTCTGGTTCTCTCACCCTAGTATCTTAACTCCACAGCTGCTAAGCCCTGCAGCAGCACCTCAGCAAGAGAAGGGGGAAAAGACACAGCAAAGTGTGAGTTCCATTGTTTGTGTTACTGCAATTTATACCAAGTCCAAAGTGTTTTATGCTTTAGGCATTCTTGATACAAGCAGCTACGAAAGAACATGCAGTTTTGTTCCCTCGAGTACTCACTGCTTGAAGTGAGCCAGCATTCATGCCTGCCAGAAGTTCAGAATTCATTTAACAATATATCCAATGCTGTCAAGGCCAAATCATGATTTTTCTGAGGTTGAATCAGTTTTCAAACAAGCCTGGAGGGAATGTTGAATGAGAGTTTTCCCATCCAGGACCTTCAGGCTGCTTTAGGATTACCCTGATGCTGGCAGTTCCTCCTGGATGCTGCTTTTTCTCTCCCACTTCCCAAAACTACACAAAATTGTCACTTGGTTCGTTGTTCAGGTGCTTGTTTGTGCCCCAATGTGGAGACCCTGGGGGGGCATTCCCTGCTTTAGGGAGACACAAGAAGCTTCCCTCAGAAAGCTGTTAGACCCCATTGGCTCCTTCCCCTGTTCCCACGTCCCTGAGCCACGCCTCCCTATTCCCTGACTGGCCCTCGTCTTTGTACTGCCCAGAGACCAAGTTCACCCCCAGGCCCCTTGGCCGACTGAAACTCAGACCCTCTGTGTGTGGGCGCTGGGACCTGAACATCTCACTGTGTGGCTGAATAAAACATCTGGGGGTATTATGCAAAGGCCCTTTTTGCTTCCTTACCTTGGACTAGACTAGCAGCAATTCAGACTGCTACACCCCAAGAACAGGGATTCCTCATGTTGGGCATATATCAGGGTCATAATGTGTTAACTTTTAATGGAAAATGCTGTTAAGTTTCCTGACAGGCAGAGCACCAAGTCCCCCCATACATACAACCATCCAGCTTGGAAGCCACATACTGACCTACTGTTATGATTTATGATTAACCCAAGTCAGCTTTCTGGTGTTCCTTAAGAATTCAAATAATCACAAGTGATTGACTGAAGAGCTGGCTACAGATGAGTCATGGGAGGCAAATCCTATGGACCCAAATACTCATGTGTTTTCCCCATAACAAGAGCTAATTTCAGTAAGGGGTAGAGCTTTCCTCAACAGCTGGGCCCATTCCCTACAGTCACACTCATTCTTTACTGTAGTGTTGAGCTAATGAGTGAGATTGGTTCCGTGATTTAAACCAAAGGAAGGCTATCCAGCTTAGTTTTCCAGTAGAAATCTGCAGAGAAATAGAGGATCATCAACTCTTAAAAAGAGGCAGAAATATTAATCAAGACATTATTAGATATTTTATTTGTGTTGCTTCTGAAGCAATGAGGATATGAGGAAAAACCCAAACCAATGCCAAATAAATATTGCGTGTGACTTTTTTTTTTCTTTTTTTCTTTTTCTTTAAATTTCTACAGAACTCCGCTCTGCAATCTATAAACTATGCTGCAGATTCAGGTTTTGGATTGATGCTTCCCAAAGATTTCTAATATTCTGCAAAATACATGCTGTCATCCTTAGGGTAGGCAGCTCAAGGGACTATGATTTTACCTAGAATCACATGGAATAAACTGCACAAATTAAACTGCCTGGTTTTCTACTGTAGACACTGATCAACAGATTTTGCAGAAGAGCAGCTGGAAGGACATTTTTCTAGTTATATACAGACAAGGTTAAGCTCACCAATGAAGCAGTAAGCTTTGTTTTTACCAAACTTTAAATAATGAGGACATAATGTTAAAACACCAGACATTCTGATAACAGAGATAGATGTTCCTGCTAGTGCTTACTGTACACATCCCTCACATGCAGCAAAATGAGTTGAACGCCTCAATTAGCTGCAGAAAAGGTATGCACAGCATGTGCACTGAGAATGTAAGTGGGAACTTCATAAAGATCAGTCAAAATAACATGCAATGAAAAGTCTTTTCTGGTAATAAAAGAATTGCTATGATGAGTCATATAAACTACTTGTGTAATCTATAATCAGCTCTTAAAAGTGGCTGGGGGGAAATAATGCATCAAACAGGTGAAAAATTCACAGCAAAATGGAGAATAATATTCCTCTCAGCAGAAACTTCTTCAATGACCAAGCTATTTGGAACAGATTTACACTTTTGAAGAGGAGGATTTGTCTCCTCATTTTGCATAATATAAATGCAGCATGACATGTTCTCAATACTCATACCTTTAAGAAAACTTGGTGGTATTCTATGATTTGCCTGGTTTAAAACTCTAAATATTAGATTTTTGTCATTTTGATGAACTACTCATTTGCTGTTGTGTTATGATAAAGAATAAATAGGAACATCTGAATTATTCTTCTGGTAGAGTACATTATTCCATACACCCCCAGAACAGCTCTGTGTACCTATCTTCTGACACTCAGCAGTCCTGAATGGTCTTCTCATATGGCTGCTTTCCATAAATCTATTTCCACTGTAGATTTCTGAAGCCCATCCACTTGTGGCTTGTTTTAGATGTGGCATAATGATTCACAGCACGGCAGCATCAAGAGTATGAATTTACTATTCCCACATATTTATCCAATGAGTTCTTTTGTGTGTACATAAAGTTAGCTGGTTTTGTTGCTGTTTTGATTTAATTATTCAAACCAAAAAGAAAACTAGGCCTTTCTCGTGACTGACTTTAACTTACCTATTCCCAAGCAGTGATATTTACTGCTTAAATTGAAGGATTTTTATCAGGTTGCCTTGGTCACCAGTCATTTCTCTGTCCTGTTCACGCCCATCCATATTTCTCAGATTTGTCTGGATCTCACTAGCCCCAAAGAATTTGTGTCATCTTCAAATTGTGTGACGAGAAAGCCACTTATTGATAACTACTGACTACAATTAAAAAAAAAAAAAAGCTGTGAGTAAATTTACAAGTTTGGTGTTTAAGTAACTAATTATTTAGAGCAAGTCCAAAAAAAATCTCCACAGCCACACAGCCATTTGGTGCCAATGAGCTCAGATCCCTGCCCATTTGCACCACTACAATTCCAGCCTGACCCTTCTGCCTGCAAATTAATTGGATTTCATATCACACCTGTATTTCCCAGCAGTCATCCACCAGCTGGAATAGTTTTTTTAAAGTCCTGGCTAATTGCTATTTATTATTTTTGTCAGTAGAGGTACATTCAGTATAAGGACAGATGAAACACAAATCTCCTTAGTTAGTTTGGATAACACAGAAATTGGGATGTTTTTCTATTAGTGCTACCCAGGGAACTGGGAATAAAGAACTCAGTTCTTCAGCTGCCATTTCCTTGCTGTGTGAGCAAAGGGAAATAACTTGCAGATGAACACTTGTCCTGACATAGTATCAATTTTTCTGCTATAACAAAACCAGCTATAATTCCTTCAACATTCCCCTCTTAGTTCAGTTCTTCTGATGCATGTGAAGGTGCTGCTATCTTTGAGCTATCAGAATCTCCCTGCTTGCTGACAACGGTAGGTGGTTGTGGGGTCCACAGACCCATGAGGAGAAGCAGGAGGATCCCCCCCTTTCAGAGGACCGTCTTGAGTCAGTGATTCCCAGCCTTCTGTGAGTTTGTTGGCACAATTCACATCATCAACTTCACAACACACAGGAATAGCTCTGAAAGGTTCCAGACATCTAATCCATCATTCCTGACTTTTTCCAGAAGAGTTGGCAGCACAGACAAGCACATCCCACCTTGAAGTGAGGGTTTGGCTTTACCCTGGAGCTCACGATGGCAAAACCTGAGTGTTAGCAATGCACACCCAGGTCATGAGAAGACCAGCACCTAAAAAAGAAACCAGGGAACCTTGAAGGACTAACCTGAGCCACAGTTTACATGCACAGTCTGAAACCGCAACAGGCAATATATAATTAATGAAAAAGGAATAAGAGCCTCTCACAACTGTTAAATATCCTTGTCAAGCTCTATTTAACTTTTCCCTTCTAGTTTGCACCAATTTCTCTAGATTTTTATTTGTAAACCAACCCAGGTACGTAAACCACAGCTGCAAACCCAGCAGCCTCCTCTGAGATCACACATCACTCTCAGACTTGCAGAAATGCAGCGTCTGTTCTCAGGATGGACCCAAGGAAGTTCTGCAGCACTGAACTTACTGTCCTTCCATGCTGTTACTGGGGCTGGATGGACTGCCAGCAATCACTTAATGACCTCAGCTGTGCTAGGAGATGAGACAGGGAAAGGCTGCAAGGACATTTCTCATTGTCCTACTTTTAAACAGCCAATGAAAGCTAAGGAGGACACATGCTGTAAGGAAAAGAGAAGTAAGGCAGAGATGGTGAAAAGTTAAGAAGAAACAGGAAAAGAAGGTATTTCCAGGCTGAAACAAGGAACAATGCATAAGGGCATGCAATGGGAACAACAGATCTGTGAGGGAGTGGGATGGGACTATGTACAACATGAAACTGCTCAAAAATAGAAAACCTGATGTTTCAATTATTCTGGAGGCTCATTCCCCAAAAAGAGAAAATGCCACTGTATGAGTCCATGCAGTGAATCTGTGCTGAGCCCCACACCCAGCTGAGCATTTTCCCTGGAGCCTGTACTCAGAGGTGAGCACACCTTGCCAGCAAATACACATCACTGATGAGTGACAAGCAGCCAAAAGAAGCTGTTAAAGCCCACAAATAACCAGGGGACAGATGTGTTTTACAGTGGCAGTTTTTAGCTGATTGGATTTCTGCCACAAGCAAGAGGAGATGTGACCCCTCCCTTGTCAGGCTCTGGAAGCAGTTAAGAGGCACACAGCTCAAAGCCTCTGCTATCAACTCGGGCTGCAGTGGACTCATCACAGCTCTGGTGGTCTCCAATCAAGATATCCCCCTTATTTACCCATTTACCTTTATTTTTAAGAGGCAAACTGAAGAATAACTTTGCTTAGTGCATTTTTAACTCACACTCTAGTGACATACTAAATTATGCCCTCATTTTTGCATAAGAATTATAAAAAATACTGCCCAGTAAAGGTCATCTCATACATTTTTCATAGTAACAACAGGCCTAAGCACTGAAAAACACTCCACTTCTTAAAGACCAGTGTTTCTTTGTGTGTTACATTAAACTATTTTCTCACCATTTTTCATGCTGTTCTGGATTTCTTATTTTTAAGCGACCTCAAGGGATGAATAGTTGTATACAATATTCTGAATAAGCCTATATTTGTTTCACTTACTGAACTGTTGTATGAATTACCTTTAAACACTCTTGTTAACTCTGCTGGCATTTCATCTTCATTTTACCATCTATGTAATAGTTGCACTTAGGTCTTTATTTTATCATCTGTAATTTATCGTCTAATATATCATAACGTAATCATCTGTATTCCTGTTCTAGACCCAGCTCAAAAGGTTTAATTTACTTAGTTATTTGCATAAGTATACTAGATAGTGCCACAACTACTAGGAGATGAGAGTAATAAATTAGTGAAAGAATTATGAATCTGTATAAAACTAACCATATTTTAGTTACATCACAGTGAATTATGAAGTAGTACTACACTATTTTAGATACATCATAGCCTCAAATTCCACCATCCCAAAAATTTTTGAAATCTGTACAAAGCAGGAAAACTCTCAGCAAACAAAAATATCAATTTATAAAGCTAATGTCTGAAGTCAGACTTTCTAAAGTAGTTTGTAAAACATAAGCAGCAAAAGCTGAAATGCCAGTTTATGATGTAGTTCTAAGCACATAGAGAGTAGAACTTTTAGAGGGCTGTCTGGAAAGGGGGCTGGCTTTGCTTTTGCCAGCAGCGCTCCCACTGTAAGGTTATGGCAGCAGCTGCAGGTAGCCCCTGCACTCAGTAGAGGGGTCAGCTCTCACTGCTAACCAGACTGTCCCTGATTCACAAATTACAGTTTAACTGCTCCTCTAGTGGCACCACTAGTGAAATTCTGCTTCTTGACATGAAGGTAGGCTGACTTTCATGGAAAGAAAGCACATGAAGAGCACATGACAGAAACTATACTTAGGATATTAAAGCTAAGCAGCAGCCTCAGATAATAAGCCTCCTTCATGTGTCTCGTGTGTATCAAAATATTCCATGACCAAGCATGTTATCATGCACACTTGAGCAGGCAGAATACTCTCCCAGTATTCCACAGTCCTCCTGATTCACAGTTCCATGGCTAAGATGGTATCAGAAGTATAGCTCTGTGTGTGTGTGTGTGTGTGTGTGTGTGTGTGTGTGTGTGTGTGTGTGTGTGTGTGTGTGTGTGTGTGTGTGTGTGTGTGTGTGTGTGTGTGTGTGTGTGTGTGTGTGTGTGTGTGTGTGTGAGAATTTCTTCAAAGGCCTTCTATAGTGGATATTTTTGCCTGACACCTGGGAGAAATGATGAGGAGGAATCCATCTTATCAGAAGGCTAATTAATTACTTTGTTATACTATATTATTCTATATTATATTACATTACATCTAAACTGAATCTGCGAAGCGCTCAACTGCACATCTCGTGACTGTCAGCCGACAGTCCCGACACACACACACCTGGATCCAATTGGTCAGTGAATCAAAACACTCACATCAAAATCCAATTACCAATTCTCTTCAGGTAAACAATCTTCCACAATGCATTCCACTTGTGAACAAAAACAGGCACAGCAAATGAGATAAGAATTGTTTTTCCTTTCTCTGAGGTTCAGAGAATATGAATCCCAGAATATCCTTGGGAAGTTGTGCCTTGCTTTTCTCTGTGAAGAGAAATGTGGCGAAGCCTTCATCATGCAAGACTCAAAGCCTAACATTTTTCCAAAAAAAGTAAGACATTTGAGAGCCAGCTCCTTGATAAGAGAAACATTCATCTGCATGAAAAATTTTGGATCTTATTGCAGAGTCACTCATACTCTGAAGGAATTATACACCTCTTAGGCTAATCCCAGCGCTGAACGGGATAAAACCAGGTTCCAGAATTAGGGACAGAGTTCAGCACGTGTTAGAAGCACAGGACTGGAGTGCTTCTGCCAATGTCTGCAGAATACCAGCAGTTCCAGAGACTCCTACCCCAGAGCTCTCCAGGAACAGCTGCCCTACAGCAGCACTCGCCTGACCCTGGCACCGGGAGCCAAGTAGTTTCCCCTGGGTGTCCATATGTAAATGACCATGTGATGAGCATTATCAGTTGTACTATAACATTTCTTGATGAAAATCAAATACACAGCATGCAAAGTACAGAGATGAAAGGCCAAATCCCATAGTGAATTGTGATGGACCAGTTCCCTGTCAACCTAAATTTCGATCAGTTCAAGTACAGGAAGATCACTGTTATCACTGTTCTCCAGGACACTGCAATGGACTCCTCAAAGAGCATTTTTAAGGAAAAACTTGGTCAGATAAGTCCATCTCAATTAACTAGATATTTTCACAATGGTCCTTACTATTAATTGAAAATTTTAATAAACCTTTGCCTCCACTTAAATATTCCTGTCAATTTGCTGACTGGAACACATCCTAACTAATGGAAAAGAATATGACATGACATTACTTTCCCTGCCCTCCCTGCAATTTAATTAAACTGCAGCTTATTAATTAATTGTGAGTTACATTCTCATGAAAAAAGTGCAAAGCTTAATTGTCATCATTAAACTACATATCAATGGATGCATCGATGCATGCTTTGCTGCTGCTCAAATACATCCCTGCTCAGGCCTGGAGGGCAATACACTTAGATGAAATCAAAGGGTATTTCACTTGTCAGTACTTTTTCTGTTCAGAGTGCTTTCAGGCAAAGAAAAAAACCAAAATCCAGCAATTATGCCAAATTATGTCTGGAGGTATTGGAGATAACAGTTTAGTTAATGTAGAACACGAAACACTCTTCAGTACATTGAAGAATCCTTGGCTTGAGATTTCTCTATCCTTAAGCATTTTACATTCACAGCAAGTAGCTAATTACTATTAACTCTTGCTAGTCATCAGGAAAACATGCACTACAATATACTTGGGTTTGTATTGGGATTACCTTCCAGGTATGTTTTGAACAAAAGTATCGATATGAATTCTAGAGATATCTCTCTAGATAAAAAAAGATGGCACACATCCAAACCACTGTCTACTCAATAACAAACTACTGAGCAGGATCCCTTTTTCATTGGGCCTTGGGAATTGAAGGATGCTTCCCTGCAGAAGAAAAGCATGCAGGCTAACATTTGGGAAATGAAGGCAGGCAAGAATTCGTTAAATTTTGTGGCAAATCATGAAATCATTCTGACAGTTTAGGCTTCTTAGAGAGAATGATACCACTTGGGTGATGTAAATGCAAACATTCGAGCTGCTATATAAAGGTTTAGTTTGCTTAAGGGAAGATGGATGTTGGGAAAACACCATATTTGCTGCCCACCATTCCCACTGCTTGGTACAACACTTAACTGTCAGGGGTGGCCTTTACAGACTGGCTTATTGCCTACAACCACACAGGAACAGAGGCTCAGCTGGCAGCATTAGCATCTTTCTGCCTACTTCGACCTATTTCAGCTGTATGGGCTGCTTACAAGAGGGATTGCTTTTAGATTAGAAGAAAAACGAATTTGAATCTTAAGGCACCATGAAAATCTCATACATCATGATTATGGGAGGGGTTTTTTGGAAAAGATACATAAAAATATTTGTGAATATGTTAAGCTTTGTGAGCCTGAAAGCTATTTGCAAGCCTCTGAAATCATCCAGTTCCACATAGTGCACTAATCCTGTTTCAGTTGCTAGCTCCAATATCATCAAAACAGGAAAGTGGAAAACCACTTGATTTCACACATGGGCAAAATAGCGTGGATTCTGCTAAAATAACTGATCTAAACAGGAAGGAATTTTCCAGTTTCTTGCCCAGGTTGCAAAGCTACAATCTATGCTAAGCCATAGAAAAACCCAATTCCTGTGTGTTTCTCCTGGATACCAAGTAGGCAGCCTGTTGTTGTTAGGATATAACCATCAGTAAGCATTAATACTTAGGTTTCTTCAGACCTGGGTATAAACTATTTTCCAGTGGAAGATGTATACATATATATCTTCCTGAACCACAGAAGAGTGCTATGAGAGTCGGTTAAGAATGAAATAGCATCTTCTCAATTAACATAATCTCAAACCTACTAAAATTTCACTGTTACAACTCTAGAAGGAGAAGGTGAAGTTGGCATATTTATTCAATACATTCTGTTCAGTTTATACAGTAATTTTGCTCAGAGGGGGCATTAGACAGCACATAGACTTGGAAATGCCATACAACAGCTTTAAACTTTAAATGTCAGCTGAGGGTTCTGGTTATTACTTGTTTACACTGGTGTTAACTGCACAGACAGTCAACTGACTTTGCTTTGGTCTCTACTATAACTCCAAAGTACTGCAACAGGGGAATTAACTGTGCCACAAAGCTCACAAGCTTTTGTTTTGTGCTAACAAAAATTAAAGCTGACAAGTCTAAAACTGCGGCTGTACTTGAAAGTAAAGCTGCGCCTTGGATCATGATGAATTGCAAAGGCTGAGCTGGAGCCTTCATGAGACCAATTTCTCCAATCCAGTTCTTTCTTAGCGTGCTGGAGGGAAAGGATGCAGAGTTCCACCTGCATATCCACACAGCAGTGAAGCAGGATCAACTCACCACACTCTGTATCGGACACCCACAAATGAATCACCAGGGCATCGCAGGCACACTGTGACTTGCTGGGGGCTGGCTGGTTGCTGGCTGCTTGCAGACACACAAAGCTGGCAATATATGACCTGTATGGGAGGTACAGGAAGTCCCTTTCTGCACGCCTGTATTCTGCCTGACTATCCAAAAAACACCTAATAGTTTGGCTTTGCTGGTCACCTTTATTTCTTTATTTATTTCTATCACCTTTACTTTTCTCTTGGGCATATCTAAGTCAACACCACTTGCATAGTGGCATTGTCCTTTTTTGTCTTTGCTCTTGCCTAGCTGAGGTGTTTCTGTGTCACCACTGTTACAGTGCTCCTCAATTACTGCTAGGTGACTCACACAAATGCTGTTACTTGTGTGAAGCAATAGCTAATAGGTGGTTAGTGTCAGCCCTTGTTCCTAACATACTACAGGGTGTCACAAAAAGAGAGGAAAGATGTGTGTGAGCCCAAGCCTTCAGAAACCTAATTGCTGTGCTGGGGAGAAATTATGAAATCACAGCCAAGTCACAGACACCAAAATGGCCTGGTGTGTTCAGGGGTCCACCTGCCCTGAGCTGTGACTTTGCTCCACTCTCCCAGGCAGGTAACGGTGCTGCCTCAGAGAGCTCTCCCCACCAGTGTGCTCAGTGCTGTGCAACACTGGGAAGTTACAGCATGAGGAGCTCACTGAGCAAAGTTCAGTGTGAAACACACAACAGGGCAAACTGAAGCCATGAAACAAGAGCTGGTATTGGTGTAAGGCTTAGCTCTAGGAAATAACTATATGTCACAAAATATTAACAACCTCTTCATACAAATTTCAGCCTCTCAAAGCTCAGCAACTCACTGCCAATTTTGTCACATGCTGACAAGGACACTTGCCTTCCAGGAAGTCATTTGGGATCAAAGTAGATCTCTTCCCCAGGTCTCATTGGCGTAATTTTAAAACAAGTTCCTTGAAAAATCATTCTGGTCTGCTCTACCAACAGATAGGAAATAATACATTTTCAGCAGACTGCATTCCAGAGAGGCCCCAGGCTGGGGTCCCCTTTATCTACTGGTGTTCAGTAAGACATCAGCTGCTAGGCACATTATCTTGTGGGTGTGCTGTGACTTAGGAAAGGCACATACCAACATTTCCATTTTAATAAAGAAATCAGTTACCAAAAATGCCATCAGGGGAAGATAGTTCCAGTAATGGGGAATTAACAAGTTTCTGTAATTAACCAATTATCTTAGATATAAGTCATTAGAAGTTGCATGTTCTCATTTCACTAACATCTCCTCCTAGCCTCTGCTTTCCAGCTAATTGTAATTGCAGAAAAAGGTGGGAGAGGGAGGACCCAGTAAGACACATCTGCTGCAACTGCTGCAGTCTCAAGCACACTCCAGAGCTGACCCACACTGCACAACCAAGGAAAGCTGGAGGGACCCAACTGCTGGCAGGCTTGCCCAGAGCCAGCTGCCATTACACAGAAGATGGGTAGTTTTAAGTAGTAGTCTGAACATAATGTTAAACTAGTGATGAACTGGCCCATACCAAGGCAAGGCCTGGCAGCATAAATCTCTGTGCAGAGTAAGCCTTGTGTATCAAAATATTCAGGATGCACTATTTGGAGGTATCTTAGAAAGCTCCTACAAGACCCTGTTCTACCAAAAGAACATGTGCTCAATACACAGCAAAAATCAGCAAAGGCAAAGGGCAGTTACAAGAACCTTTCAGTCGCACCTTTTTATTTGCCTGTTGCTGGGTCTTAGCTCAAATATTAAAGCCTGATGTATTCAAGGAGTGTAAGGATAGCAGCTCTTCAGTTCTGCCTGAAAGCCACTTACAGAGAAAGGGTGCTAAAGTCCCTTTCACAGCAATTTTTTGCTAAGTTATCAGTTCAGCTCTCTGCCTCCTTTCCTTCTTAGGATTAGAGAAGGGAAAAACTCATAAGCTGGTTTTCCTTCAGTTTCTGCTTATAAATCAGGCCATAAAACCTCTTTTAACACCTATGTGATC
>NW_005054494.1:226633-237762 GCF_000277835.1 Geospiza fortis | reverse complement strand
AGCAGGAAACATTCACTAGCTGGTTTAGGAACTGGCACTGCAATTGGGGCTTCTTACAGTATTGGATTATTTCTTGAAAAGCAAAGGTCTCCATTTCACAGCTATAACAAAATGGAACTAAGTCCTGAGAACTGCACTTTTGTAGTATATCTGCAGATATTTTTTTCCAGTTCTGGATGATATGGTTTGTACACTACATTGCTTAAATGAGGTTTAAATTGCACAGCACAATAAAATTTGGCAAATTATTAAGAAAGGGGAGAAAGTGTCACACAACCTTTGTAATAAACAAATAGCAGCAAAAGAAAGCAAATGGGCAAATTCTTTTGTTAGAAATTCACATTAGGTAAATACTACACAGGAGATAATTGCTACTACAATTATGGAAACTTCACCTACGGTTTTGGAATATTTCACAAAGAAAATTCTAGTAAGAAAAAAATGAAAGAAAATGATGTTTCCCAGAGTCTTGAAGGAAAGCTAGGGACAGAGGTTAGGTTTCCTGAGTTTTTGAAGCAGCTTAGTTTGGTCCTCTGCCTTCTTTCTGAACCCCTAAGTTCAAATTATTCAGGCTCAGGTTCATAGATGCCTTTGCCTTAATTTTTTTTTCTTAATTTCAATACCATTTAATGCTGTTTTAATCAGCCTCAGAACACAAGGCAGAAGAATACACAAAGGGAGAAAAAAGCAAGACAAAAGAAAGAAGGAAACAGCGAAAACTGAGTGATAAATCAAGACCAACAACAAGAGAATCATCAGATTCCAGTTTATCCACGCCACATGTGCCAGCTAAAACTGTGTTGCTTATTGCCTATTTCTACTTAGAGATTCCTGCCTTTGTTTCAAGACATGTGTCAATTGACTGAACCAACCTTGAGGGAAAATGCCTTAATAAGCAGCTCAAGACTGAGGATGGGTCTAAAGCATTTATCTAAATGCAAATACTTCCACAGATAGAGGAATATAACCTAACACCAGTTACTTTTTGTCTAAATCTGCAGTACTCATCACAAGCAATTCTGTTCCCCCTGCAGGTGACACCAGGCACATACAAAAACAGAGCAAAGGCCAGCAGCAGGTTCTCCCAGCAGGATTTCATTTCAAGGAGTAATTTTCAAAAGCCCATTTGAAATTCTGATGAACAATGATCGCACTTGGACTCAACACTGAGAAGTCACAACAGACTGCAGCTCATTAAACCTTACAGGCAGCTCTTGAGACCCTTTGCTTTTACCCAAGCAAACATCCACAAAGCCATTCTGACTTGCTTTCCAGAAATTAACTGAGAACATCACAGAGCTGGTATAAACTGGGCCAGGAGATTGCTAAAAAACCTGGAAGACAACTTTATGGAACAGGTCCTAAGGGAGCCGACTGGCAAAGACACCCTTCTGGTCAACAGAGCAGATCTTGGAGCAGAGTAGAGACTGGGGCTGACTTGGCCATGGCCAGCACAGAGCCATCAAGTTTAAAATCTCTGGTGACAGGAGGAAAAGTGCCAGAAAAACCTCAGCTCTGGACATGAGGAGAGCAAACCTCAGGCTGTTCAGGGAATTAGTAGGTAGGGTCCCCATGGAAAATGCTTGAAATGCATAATTTCTCGCTGCTCAGGAGAAAGCAGTAATTTTAAAGTGACACAGGGAAAAGCAATCTGTAACAATAAGGAGGGATTTGCATTTTGCGGTCTACCCAAAAAAACATTCAAGGGCAGACACTTTGTAAGATTTTTTCACAAATTATGTCCAGCATAAATACAAATGGACAATTAATTAACATGTACTTGGAAAGTAATGCTTCTTTTGCACAGAGAATTTTTTAAAGTTCTATGTAGATGGAGAATAAAACAGCTGTAGCTGAAAAGCTCAATACAGCAGATTTAATAACCTTCACTCAGACACATTATAAAGCTATAAAATGTCTGCCATTCAGGTAATTATTGGAGATTTGCTATATATTTTACTGTCTTCAGTCCAAGACATGAGGAAAAGGGAGGGGGGGTGACCAAAAGAGGAGGGTAAGTAATGGATCTAGCCAAGGAGCTCTTCTCAGTAATTATGCTTGATTAGAAATGTGTCTGCTTCAAAGAACAGAAACCTGAAGCTTTATTAGTAATGAGAGATCTCAAGTTTCTAATTAACTGAAAACAAAAGTACCATGCATTTCACATTGTACCTTCTTGTCACACACAGTCATTGTTTTCAAATTACTCTCTGAATGACTAATTTGTGCATGACACAACAGAGAGAAGGACAGGGAATCTTAAAAATAAAATAATTCCAGCAATTCAGACAACACAGTTTTGCTTGCTCAGAAATCCTCTAGATCCTCTACCTACCCCAAACCTGCCCAGATTCCAGTGCAGATTGCAGACTTTTTATGCATACCTTCATGTGAGAGGGAATAAACCCAGGCTCACCAGACTCAGGAAAAATATCTGAATTTAGCTTTTTTTTCTCCATGAGTAGTAAGCTGGAGTGGAAGGCTGCATGGCTGAGAGCTGACTCCTGTGCAGGGTATTTTCAACAGCATGTTAACACCCTCTCCTCTTGTACCTCTGGGAGGCCATAGATGTCACCTTCTTTAAGAAGAGAATTGCTTCTTACTACCTGTGCACACTGGGAAAAAATGTTGGGAGTTTCCAATTGAACCCAGAAGGCCCAGAAGTCAGAGACCTGCTGCAAACACCATCATATGAGAGCCTCTGCCCAGAGAATCCCAACTCTGAGGGGATCATATGAGAGCCTCTGCCCAGAGAATCCCAACTCTGAGGGGATCATAACACACACCTACACTTCAGCTTATGTCTGACTTTAGAAGTTTTACAGCAGTAAACATAAATCTTCCCTGTTGTTGAAGATGGCACTGGTAAGTTTTGCAAAGAACCTTACTACCCAGCAAAGTCTGAGCCAGGATATTTCTGTGCTTGATCTCTTTGCTGGTATTATCAGCAAGAATGTGGACTACATCCAGCTGTGAAAGCAGACAGAGAAGAGCTCCCCTAGCCAGTGACAACCAAAGTAAGACTGTCTTATTTCACAGATGGTAAATCCAAGTTATTATCTGGTAATGAGAGAGCCAACATTTAATCTGTCATGAATAAGGACAATTGAAATCAGGATCTATCTCTACTACATGTCCAAAGGAAACTAATCACATGCAGAGAGGGTAAATCTCATTTCCCATTATAGGCACCACACAGAATAACACAAGTTTGTAAACTTCCTTTGCCCCCTGCTAGAACAATCATGAAGTTGTCCTTACACTTCTTATTTCATCAGACTATATCAGAAAAGCCTGATTTATTCCAAGAAAAATATAACATTCACTTTAAGTGCTCTTTCTTCTGTTAAATACTTAATTTTGCAATTTCATGTCCTCATTCTTTTAGTGTATGATTGAGACATTATTATATTTTTTTTCTTACAGAATATCAGAGACCAGCTGATGTTAGGAAGATGATGAAAAGCACTGTTCAGTGTCACAGACATTTCTTTTATGAAAAATCTTCTCTCAGGATTTTTCCAGCTGAAGCTGAGAAGTTCAGCAACAAGATGTAAACAATGGTTATCTGCTGCTGTGGAATGCAACAGGTCCGTCTGGATTGGCCCAGCTTGGATGTTTAGAGTTAATGGCCAATCCAGAACTGAGGTCTCTCGGAGACAGTCCGAGAGAGCGGGGTTTGTTATCATTCTTTACTTTTCTATTCTTAGGCAGCTTAGCAGCTTCTGGAAACTCTTCTTTCTTTTTCTTTTTAGTATAGTTATAGTGTATGTATATATCATAAAATAATAAATCAAGCCTTCTGATAATGGAGTCAAGGATCTCATCTCTTCCTTCACCCAAGACCCCTTGTGACCACCATCACAGTGCAGAGCTGGGTTAACTACGGCAGGGTAGTTTAGAGTCAGGCTTGGGCTATTTCCAATACAGACTCCATAACCCATCAAAGTCAACCTCTTCTGGTGTTGGATCTAAAACATGCTCAAGTCAGCAAGGAACCTTCTACTGACTTCAACACCTCATGAGTTACCATGCACAATGACACTCGTTATTTAGGCTCATAAACACTCTAGAAAGATCATGGAGGGTTTTTGAAATCAAGTGGTTCTGCCTTCTACTTCATAAGACAGTTTGATGCAGTGGTATGGGAAGTGCACCATAAATAATTCTAAACAAATTGGAGTCAAACAGCTTGATGTCTTTATATTTATCAATTTTCCATGTCTCATTTGAAAACAAAAAACCATGTAAATCTCTCATGACTCACAACTTCAAAGAACTTGTTCACTGTTTATGCTGAATTTATCTATATATACTTTGATTTAAGAACTTGTAATAATACTAAATAAAAAGGCCTTGGCTTAGATGAGATGAAGTGTCAGTGTAGTAATTCAGTAAGGGAATGAAACTTTAAAAAATAGCAGAAAAGCTACACAGTTTATATAATCATGTAATGACAACAGTTTTCTGCAAATTGGCATGGTGCTCTTTCAGCTAACTAAAAAAACCCTCCCCCAACTTTTCATTATCTACAACAAAAGCCCAGAGCAGAATTTTGGGGCTGGGAAGTGACCCCTTTACTGAAAAGGGCAGCAGAAATAATGAAAAAAAGTCAGAGAAAATTAGTTCACAGCAACAAATTTTGCCAAAGCACCGAGATTTTCTCACCTCCCCCAGCCCCAAATTTAGATCCCTAAGTCTTGTACACAAGTGGTTTTTCCTGCCTCACCTTCCCTGCCCCCCGTGAGTCATAGCTCACACTGGTCCATGCATTTGTAGCATAAAGAAAAATCCAGGCAGTTTGGATGGTGGAAGTGAACTGTAAGGGCAGAAGCGGCTTTGTGTCCTTTTGCTTCTGTTGAGGAGACAAGCACAGGTTCCTGGTAGCCCCTGATTCTGCCTGATGAGCCCAGCACTCTGAGGGAATCTGTTCCAAGTTTCTGGGGATACACCATATTAATTCTATTCTCTACCCCTTAAATGGGAATAACTTCTCCTGTCTTACAAAAAGGAATTATTGTGGGACAAAATATACACTTAATTTTTCAGAAGTGAAAATATCCATTCTGCAAGGCAGCTCCTCCCTCCCCAGGCTCAGGACACTCAGTCACAGAGACAGCAAAAGCAGCAGGGCCAGGACAGCCCTTGCATTCCTCTGGCTCTGCTCTGCAAGGCAGGATGACTCTTGAAGAAAGGACTTTTCCAGACCTTTCCTCCATCCCCCTGCCTCTCCAATCCATTATATTCCTCCCAACTCCTATTTTGCAGGGGACTTTAGATGAAAATTTTGCTACTTTTATCATCCCGGCAGTGTTAATAGACATTATAGCCATGACAACTACAGCAAAACACAAGTGTAGAAATGAGGTCTGGAGAAGGGGTGAATGAAGGAACAGCACAAGGTTTGACATTCTTTTTGTACAATTCTTTATTCTTCACTTGGTATCCTCTGAATGCTCAGCAATGCACAGCACAGTTTCTTCCCTAATTAAAAACCAAGTGAAAGTAGTACTTACCATACAAATTATGGTTTAATTAAAAGAAAGCATTTCATAAGTAAGACACAGCCATAAGAAGCAATTACACAAACCTTCAGAGATCCCTGAAAGCTGTGGTCAGTCCTTTTACAGAGGAGGCTCAATTTTGGAGTCCTTCATCTAATTTTATTAGTCAGCTTGCACTTTCATACACTTTCTCACACACAAGACAATCTGTTCCAGTCATGGAGGACTGCTACAAATAAGCCAATGTTAAGCTGACCTGTCCGGTCTGGATAGCTCACTTATCTTTTTTTCTTACCACATCTCATAAGCAACTAGTAAATACACAATACTTTGAAGAGTTTTTTCTTTTTTAAGAAAAGTTTTCTGCCTCAGCATGTTCAAGCTAATTATCCTGTTAACACTCAGGGCTCAGGAAAAACACTCTCACAGTAGCATGATTAAAAGTCAACACAATAATAGTGCCCTGCAAGCAGTTGCACTAATTAGATTTCTTAATAGGATCAGGTTGAAAAGGTTTAGTTTGGATTATGCTGAAGGAAAAATAAATGAGGGACAAAATGAGAAAAGACTGATCCAGATATGTAGATATTAGATACAGGTTTTGCTCCCAGTTTGCCTACTCACCTCACAAGCAACATCACACAAGTTACTATTGCCCTCAAGCAGCTCAAACATCAATCCTGACAATCACTTATTCATGCAAAAAATTTAATTACTCTTGAAGTGATCTTCACACTGTACAGAACTATTTCTAAATCCTTCACTAAATGAGAATGGACTTCAGTTTGCTACAAGAAAGGCACAAAACCCCAAATGAGACAAGATGCTATAATTGCCAGCAGGTGTGATGACATGAGTATAATTTAAAGCTTTCATCTACTAAGTACTAGTTATATGGTCCCAGCAGCTATAATGAAACACTGGAGCCACAGTTTGAGCTATCTCTTTTCTGACCCTTTATGTCATCAAGCTGATCTACACTTGAGTTTTTATGGGTAAAAATTCCATAGTTCCAGCTTCAAACTGATGGAACAAGAATGTGCAGTTTCTCTCTGCAGATCTCAGCTGTCAATTGCACATCCTGGACTTAGTTGCTTCTTTATTTTTAGATGCTTCAGTTCTTTAATTACCTACATGATCCTTCTGCAGTTCTTCATCTGCGTCATAAAGGAAAAACCAAACAAGAAAATTGGTCTGATGATACACACTGCACTTTTGCCATCAATGCATTGCTGTGAGCAACCTTCCTAGGCAGGCTAACTGCATATTAAAGATTTGCTGAATCAGAATATAATAGAAATGAGCAGGCTTATTTGAACACAAAACCATGCTTTATTTCATGCATAATTTTATTATTGATTTTCCTGAGGTCAATGATTAATTTGAATGCTGAATTATTTGGTGGCACTGAAATGAGAAATCAGATTGTTACTTCTGACAACAGATGAATTGGGATTTTGGAATGCTTCCATCCATTGCTACAGCAGAATAAGCTTTGTTTTCCTTATAATCAAGTTTGCATGAAATGTACATTAAATAAAGAAAGTTGCATTTTTTGAGGGAACTGCTAAGAAAAAAACATGAGTAAAAGCTCTAGAGATTACAAGTCTTTCACGTATCCTCAGAGCAGGCACAAGGAGCATATCTGTGTTACATCTCCAGCCAGAGCTGCTACCTCCACTGTCCCTGCACTTAACGTTTCCCCTGTGAGACTTCTATACCTGCAGTCACTAAGCAATCTGGTACATTACATGTAGAAGAGGTTTTGATACTTTTATTCAGATGAAACCATTTCATAAAAAACCCATGCTTACCAAATCATTAAAGCAAATACAGGATAGATTTTAAGACAGCTGTCAGGTCACTGAAATCAATGACCCCAACTCTGCACTGAACTTTGATGGGATTTGGGCATTTTCCTTCCCCTCTTCCTTCACTGAAAACTGTGTTTTCATTCACAGCTTTTCTGATACAACATTGCTGCATCACAGGTTCTTTTGGTTAATTGCTGTAGCAACAGAAACCAGCAGTTCCCATGGCATCAACTGACATCCAGCAGCAGCAAGCCAGGCCCTGTGCGCACACATTCACCACAGCCCTCAGGAACAGCAGTGTGAAGACAGTGATCAAGAAGCTGGTGTTGCAGAGGGGAGTATTTCTGCCAGGTGAAGACCACAAGCATGGGTGTTGTGCTCCCATCCTCGCCAATATGTAACTGATGCATTTCCCAGCTCAACTAAAAGCCACACTAGAAAATTAGAGGTGCTATTTCCCACAACCTAAGTGTGCTTTGAGAGATGCTCCACATTACAAAAGTAAAAACACTAAGTTTGGAATTGATGAAGCTGGCATGAACTTGCTGTTGTGACTCAATTACAACAAGCAGCTCAGCCCCATGAAGCCGCTCCCTAGCTCACCCTCAATGGGACAGGGGAGAGAATTAGAAGCATGAAAGTGAAAAAAAATCATTATTGAGATAAAAAGTTTAATAACTCTGGTCAGGGGTGAATAATGCTTCTATTTGCATCACATGTCTTGGGGTTCATTTCTTTTTGTTAATTTCTTTTTTGTTATAGTTTATATTTTTTAAGGATTTCTGACAACACATATGGACCACAGTATACTCAGAGGAGCTCTACTGTATGTTTGTGAAAGCTGAATTATTTTCACTTTCTATTATACTTAAATGGCAGTAGGCTTGTGAAAGCTATTAGACTTGATGTCCTAGGTTGACTATATGATGCTTTTATCCCCAATCGTCTTGTTCTGTTTATGCTGAATAATAAGTTTTGCACCTTTAAGACTTGTTGCAGAGAGTGAAGGGGGCAGAGAAGAAGCATGCGCTTTGTTTTAGACACTGCACTCACCCCTCCACATCCCTGCTCCTGGACTGTGTTGTCTGTGGATGAACAGACAGTGGGACAGAGCTCTTCTTTGCTTTTAGTTAGTTTTAGCTTGCTGAGGCAAGGACGTTCCCTGGACTGTGTTTTTTCCCCTTTCTTTGGCCCTGTTCACACCTGCTCTGGACTGAACACCCAGGGGAGCACCGGCAGCTCCACCTGTGGCCCACCAGGCCGGGCCTGGCCTGCGGCATTTCCAGCACTGAGGGACTGATCAGAGACTGAGTGAGCTGGGCTGCAACCCGGGGAGGGACTTTCTCAGTTTGTCATCTCTTTTGGAGCAGCAAGGGGTTTTATTGATTAATATTGTTTAGGTTTTATTATTTAATAAACAGGTTCTTTCCACTTTTCTCCAAGGAGCTATTTTATTTTTCCTGAACCGGCTGGGGGAGGGGCCAAATGAATCTGCTTTCCTAGCGGAGACTCTCTGGGGGTTCTCTCCAAAATCTGCCCTGAACCAGGACACTTGACAACTTACATTTTGTGACTTTCACTCATGATAGTCAGTTGAACTTTATCAGTCTCTCTCAGTGCTTCAAGAGAACCATTTTTGGTTATGTTTGCATATAATTTACCATAATTTCAATTCATTCCCTCATATAACTTATTTCATGCACTTCCTAGAACAAATGTTTTTCATGCAAACGCATGTAGGCAGTAGTCCCTCTACCTGCAGTTTCTGTGTCATATATACCTTGGCTAGAAAAATGATGTTCTATTCATCTCTGGACAATAAGGAGCACTCGTCACCCTCCGAGGAACCAAGGAATGAGTTTGCTCTGTGACGACTCTGCTGCAGAGTTTGCAATGCCATCTGCAGAAGAGATTTCCTCAGCTCAGACCAACCATCTAGAAGCCAAAACCTAGTATCACTCTGGAAAGGCATTTGGCCTAGAATGTTCAAGGTTTGTTACATCTGCAGCAAGAAAAACTCACGAATAGAATATTTCCCCCATCACAGTTGGAGGGGAGGGTTCAGATGTCAACTGTCATTAAAATATCTTTAAAAGATGTGTTCTGCACAACCGTCTGAAATTCAAAAAATATGACTTCTCTACAAGAATAAACATTGTAATATATTTTAAAATGGCAGTTTGGGTGGACTTTTTTATGTAGCTTCTCATCAAACTTTCATTCTTTAATACATTTCACAGTTAATTTATGCTGAGAAGTGCTTCTTATCTTCTAAATCACCAGACTGTTGGGCTGAACGAAAAGAATACAATTTGCTTTTAACTGTTTCAGCAGATTGCTAGAGAGATTTCCCTGATTGCCAAGCAGTAGCCATTTAAGCTGGAAAATGAACTAAAAGTAGAAAACCAAGTCATTCCACCTTCACTGTTATTTTAATTGAAATAAATCAGTTCAATTTGAACATTGTTAATGAAAGCTCTCTTTTCTGTCTTTCAACTGCATTACCATGCCAGCTGTGGTTTAACCTGACAGGAAATGTAACAAAGACAAGGTTTGGAGAATCTACAGAAGAGGGACCATGAAGGATTTTGAGCAGAGACAGAAACAGTAAGAAGAAGTACTTGTTCTGTTCTCCTCCAAATCCTCAGTTTTATATAATAGGTAGCTAATTTTACAAATGCAAAGAATTCTAAGGATTAAGAAAATATTTAAAAAATATTTTTCCCACACATCTTTTTCCTAAACAAATTATTGTTTACTTTCACAGAAGAGAACCATGCAGCTAAGTTTATGCCTCTGTTCATACTGCTTTGCTCTCCTGCCTTTATCTCCTACTATATTCTTTGGGAACAGAACAAGCTGACCTCCCATAGTACACTCAGAGCAGGCTGCTAATATTTAGTCTGACGTAATGTCTACCGTCCACCAGAATTTTGCCTGAAGTCAAATCCAAGCAATGCATTTAGTTCAGCTCCAGAGCACTCCTGCTCTCTGCAAGCCTCATCCACCTGTGCAGCTATGCAAACTCCTTAGCAAGCAACTCAAAATTTTGCTAGACTAAAACAATTAGAAAGTCTAATTACTACTAAATAAGCAATAAAGAAAAAGTAATTTACAAAAAAAACCTGTTTCAGAAGCACTCAATATACTTCAAAACCAAAAAGGTTTCGAAAGCCACACATAAAAATCTTTAGCCTAAAGATACCTGGAGAAATAGACTACTAAATGAATGGTCTTGAGATGAAAAAAGACAAACATGCCCGAAACAGCTCTGCTGAACTTGAGTGCTCCTCCATGCTATTCAAGGGTTCTGACCTGGTATCCAGTTCATCGTGCAACAGCGCTCACTCAGGTGCTCACCTAGCAGCAAGTGCCTCTCCTCACAAGAGGCTATGCTTCATACAAATGCATTTTTTTCCAAGCAGAAGTGCTGCATAGTGAATGAATCCCAAAAGTAAGACTAACAGTACCTTAGCAAATCTCTACTAGCATTCAACAAAGGGATACATACGCCAGAACACACATCGAAACATGCTGCAACTCAGGTTAACCGCGAGTGTATCTACCAGATTTAATGGAACCAGCTGCAAATAAACTCTGAACAGGTGGGCTGAGTTATGAGAATTATTTCTCACTGGGTTATTGCCCATTGGCGAACTGGCCTTCACCTCCGCACGGCTCTACCAGCGGCAGATGGAGCTGGAGGTGAGCGGGGTTGGGGCCGCTGAGGGAGCGCTCGGTGCAGGCGCTGCCCCAGCCCCGGGGACGCCGTCGGCCCTGCCCGGCTCCCCGCAGGCGCTGCCCTGCCCGG
>NW_005054494.1:216741-226595 GCF_000277835.1 Geospiza fortis | reverse complement strand
CGGGCCGGGCTGGGCTGGGCTGGGCTTGTGCCGCGGTCCTGGGAAAGGCTCTGCTTCTGAATCTAAGGCTTCCCCCGGCACACACAGAATAGAAGAACGTTACATGGGTAAGGAACTGCTGACCTTATCCCAAACACAGTTTTCTCTTTAAATTCCTCTGCTATGCATGAACTGGGACAAAATGCTGACAGGCTGGGAAACCAAGGCCTACATGAGCAGTTATCACATTAAGCAGATCTTCAGAAACCACCAAAAAGGAGCAGGCACTGTCTGGTGTTGAAAGTTGGAGTTGATTTTTTCAGTTGTTTTGTTTGTTGGCTTTGAGAGGACCTTTTTTTCCCCTAATCAGATAGTAGGTTAAACCCAGTTGTTTTAATGAAATAACTTGTCTTTAAGAGGTACCAAAATCCATAAAATTTCTGCAAAGTCCAGGACTTCAGAAAATCAGGTTATTCCTTATCAGGTCTAGCTATTAAGATGGATAATTTTAAAAATAATTTTGTTTGAATTTTGTCAGCAGCTATTTTAGGAGCAACATTTCACACTCTGCCCTGACAGTTGCTCAGCCCAAATCAGTGTTAAACCTATCACTTTCACCAACAGTACATTCACTCCAAACAGGAGAGTAAGCCTCTTTTGTATTTATTCACTGAGCATAGTTCTTTTAAGGTGATGTTTTGACTTGTGATACAGCACATGTGCTAGAGATTAACTGGAAACTCCTTTAAAACAATCAGTATTCTGTGTGATTGTATCAATGATCAAAGACACAGAGAAATTCTACTTATTTATTAATAAACCAGGCTTTAAACCACAAATATGGAGCAACCAGAAATAGGGAGCTGTCATTCATGAAACATAAATCAGCATTTTCCATTTCTTTTCCCACCCAGCTAATTGCAAACAGTAATGAACCATTAACAAAAACTCAGAGGCTTTTTTGGGGGAAAAATTCAATGCCAAAAGGGCCTATTTAACCAATTGATAGTAATTGTGTAAAGAACATTATCTAAACTTCACTTTTCTGAACAATTATTGTTACAGGGAAAGCATGAAACTAGGGAAGAAGAGAGAAAGAATTCAGGATACTTCTTTTATGGCAAAACCTGCAAGGGAAATAAAAAATCCTAGTCTCGCCTATATTGATGCAGATATTTACAGCAGATTCTTGAAGCTGTGCCATTTTTTAAATACATATCACTCAGATACAAATATTTAGTCTTAATGAACTTTTTTTCCTAGAAAGAATGATAAAATGCGTACCAAAGCAGAAGGCTCTAAGTTAACTGCTACTGTCATTTCTACTCAATTACTGCCTACACAAGAACAATCATGCAGTGAAGGCAAGAGAAACACCACCACTGATGGTGAATTTCCTGGCTTTTATCACTGTGTCAAAACACTATCATTCTGTAATCACAGGCTTTCATGTAAAACAGCTCAAATGCCAGCAAAATCCCAATGCAAAGCATTTTTGAATATCTTTTTAGTGATGGCAAGGAGCAGAATTAAGCGCTGCTTAAAGGAAGCCCCTCCCTGATCATGGGCCAGGCTCTCCACAGCATGGACCCATCTGGAGGCTTTGGAAGATCTGCACTCTGTGCAGGCAGCAGGAGGGTTGTAGGGAGGCCCTGTGGACCCATCCGGTAAGGGCCCTTCCCTCTAACAGGCATTCACTGCCATGAAGCCTTTCCTGGAGTTCCTCTTCAACATTTGGGGACCGGGAATACTGTTGTTCATCAAGAACACACAAACCTAAGTTTAAACTGCTTTCCTTACCTCAGGTTTCTAAACCTAAGTTATCCTTGGAGATCTCTTGCCAAAGATATCTTTTGCTCTTTGCCCTTGTGACTATTACAGTTGTCTCTGTTACATGTTGAACCCAACCAACAATGCTGAAAGAGACCTAGACCAGAGTACCTCTTGGGGTGATACACATTCTCCTAGGAAAGGGGAACCCACATTCAAATGTCACTTCAAAAAGAAGGAATTTTTCCCCCAAACCAGACTAGCACTCCAGCCTCTTGGACTAGGAGTTTCTTCCTCAGGCTCCCCAAATATAGATCATGGTTTCCTCAGCACCTGCCAAGACTCAATTCTTACTATTCTGTGAACTACCTTAACTTCTAAAATGAGCTCAAATGAAATGTGTATATGTCACTTCAATAATCTATTTTTTGGCTAAAACTAGTTATTTAAAGGTGTCAAATTTATAAATGAGTTTGACCATTCTGCTGCATAAACAGTTTAACTGAAAAGATCCAACACCAACTCCACACTTTAACCCTTAAACCCCAGTACAATGCTTCCCTCTGGATCACAACTCATCCCTGAAACACATGAGACATACAGACAGTGCAGGGGAGAAGACATCCTATTATGACAGCAGATAATGACACATCAATGCATTATTGCAGCAGTAAGTTCACAGCTAACCAAAGATGTTCCTATTAAAGAGCAGCACCTCTCCAGCAGTATGTGATCACGCACTTCCAGATACAGACAGTCCTGTACAGTGCCTGCAAAGGCCTCAGGTAGCAAGCCAGATCAGTACTTTTAATAGCATTAGGGACTCACCATACCTGTGTTGTGACAATGAGTGATGCAGGGACCACAGACAGGTGCAAAGGAATGCTCTTTGTTGCCAAACACCCGGTCTTTTTAAGCAGTTGGCTGGTTATCAGTTTACATAGTTGTAAGGCACAACAAGCACAAGTCAACCAATCACCATACACCACAACATGGACATGCAGCAGTCTCTGCAGCACATCTCTCTACTCCTGCTCCAGCTGAGTGACTCTCACATGGTTTCCTTCTACTTAGCCAAAGTAACAGGCGAGAGCCATGTTACTAGGCCTCCCCTTTATAAAGCCTTGCCTATCAGTAACTCTACCTCTGCTCACGTGCAACCGTCACTCCTCACAGGAGGCTCTGTTACTACCTGCACAACTGCATGTCCTGTTAAAGCTTGTTTCCTGCAGAAAGCACTCCCAAGCAGAACTGCCCTGAGACATAGGATCACATCTAAGCAGCAGAGGTATTGACATGCCTCAGTAGTTCCTTCCCCTCAAGTCACTCACACATGATTCTTTCCCTGGAAATGAAGCATGGAACTGTGGGAAACTGTTCACAGCTTGATGACTGCATTTCCTGCCAGCCAAAATACTGGGACTGTGTGAATACACAAATCTTTTTTACAAATCAGGCTGTTAGAAATCTTGGATCCAAAAGGAGGCATCTGTGTGTTTTCTGTGCTACGAGTAGTCACAACAGGTTGCCTGAAATGGCTTGCTTCCTTAGCTAGTGGGCAAGAGTAGTTTATGAAAATGATTTATTAGATACTTGTACCTAAAAAAAGTTCATCAATTTACAAATTATATTTTTTTCTGCTCCTGAAACGTTCAAAGAGTGTCTCTTGGTCAAACTACAAAACTGTTACCCAACTCCCTGGGTGTGGAAAGCAGAACAGGAGAGTTGCAGTGTTGTACAGTTCCCAGGCTGGTTGCTGGAGCATGGCCATTTCTCTTTCAAATGTCAGGATGAGCCTCCCCATCCCCAGCTAAAAGGCAGTGATAACAGAGGTGTGTGACTGATATGTTCCCCACTGGGCTTACAGGCAGGATTGTAATTTTCACCGTCATGGTTTGACGCTGGCACGATACCAGTGCACCCATGAAAATATATTTTTCTCAAATGAGTGCTGTGAGATGCAACCAGAAACAGAGCAGAGCAGACTCAAGCTTAGAAATAGTAATTAAAAAAAAAAAACCAAAAACCAACTTTATTAACCTGCAACTATAACAGAAGGAACACACAGAATTCAAAATTAAAACCTTCCAAAACATTCCTCCCTCCCCCCACCCAGTTTCCACCCAAGCATAGTGGGACAAAGCCTTAGATTCTCAGTCAAATTACCAGCCCTCAGGTAATCAATTCTCAGTTTGTCACCACCCCTCAGATAATCAATTCTCAGTTTATCAAGGGAGAGAGGAGCCTCTCTTGTACCATAGTCTTCCCCAGGAAACACAGTCATGTGACACATAGCACCGCCTGGAGAAAATCCGCCATCATGACACCTTCCTTCCATGTGCAGTGCTCTCACCACCGTTCATGGACCAAAACTGCTTATAGGGTTCACTTTTAAGGATGCTTTGCCAAGTACCACGGAATAACCATCTCTCATCTGGGAACAACAGTGTCCTGTTCCCCCCGCCCCCATTTTCACTTCCTCTGGGGCTGAGGGTCTCAAGAGCAGAGATCTTTTTCCCCAAAGCCAGAGGGCACCACCACAGCCTCCTTATCCTTCTGTGTTCTCTCCACTCCTGCACTTGACGTCACTGCAGCAGGTCACTCTCTTGGCTGAAGCCATTGCATCCCCCTAAATGCAGTCTCTGTGTTACAGGAAAAATTGGTTCAATCTATGGCTATGCAAGAAAAGTCCAGCCAAAGGCCACTCCATCATCTCCTCCCACCTAGGATTCTTCCTCATCTTCTTCTGACAGCCTTCACTTGCTCAGACTTCCACCACACTTGCCCATTTCCTTCTATTTCATGTCTGCCTCTCTTCTCATTCAAATCAAGGAGGATTAATGTTCTGCAAAGTCTTCATTATCCAAGAAAGGGGTTAAAATCTCAGGCTCTGCCCACCCAGAACTCCCACAGTGACCGGGCACCTTCTTGCCACACCCCCCCTTCTCCTTCTGCTGTGCTGCCAGCACATGATATCAAATTTCAAGGTGGCACAAGCACAGGCACCGTCTCTCTCTCTCTCCTGGGAGAAAAGGGGTGGCTGCCCGATGCCTCTCAGTTCTCCTCCACCCTTCCATCCTGCAGGGGCCTTCACCTCCCTTCTCTGTCCAAGGCTCTACCTCGCCCAGCCGCATGGCTTCTCCTCCCGCAGCCGCAGCTCTGACCTCAGCCGAGAGCTCTCCTGGGAGTTCTCTGCTTTTAATCCCCCCCCCGCCGTGTTCTCAGAGGGATATCCGTGTCTCCAGTGGCCACACCAGGTGCCAATATTCAAATCTGACCACTGATTGGTTTGACTACAACTTCCCAAAAAACTCACTTCCTTGTCAACCCAGGACACTGCTGTAGCCTCAAAGAAAACCAAACCATACAACCCTAAAAAAGATGATTCAGCCAAATGGCTAAGTTTTGCATTAAATGCAGCTAAGGAGCAACCTTCCAAATAATTTATGGTGCTTACAGCATGCACTACAAAATCCTTGGAGTACTCTATAGACAACACAAGTTAGGGTTTAGTTATCATCTCATTAAAATACATAGAACTGACATGGATGAATTCCCTTTACTGTTTTCATAATCCCAGCTTTTATGGTGATGCTGCATAAATTTTACGTGACTAAACAAATGTCAAGGCTAAAATCCAAGTCTTTAGACTTTTTTCCTCCCCTCAGTTAGGACCAGATTTTGTCACAATACTGCATGTACTACAGATCTTAGCCAGATGAGTAGCTGGAATCAATTTTGTTGTAAGAACCACCTCTTTGTTTAATTCTTGGACTAATAAGTAATTTACTTATTATTAGAAGGGATGACAGGTACCAGAGCTTGGGGCAATTTGTCACTAACACCAACAGATGCTTTAGTCCCATTATCTATGAACATTTAAGCCAAATGTACCTGGGCAAAGCCAGGCTTTCACTGGGAAAACAGTAAAATGTATGTTATAGTTGAGTGGGTCCCTGTAAATACAGGTCTATGCTGGCAGTATATACTTCTCCAAATTTGGACTTGTCTCAGGGCTAAAGAATAATTGATTTACATTGTCCTCACCTTATTTTTTTGTTGTCATCTTATTGCAAAAGTTCCATACCTTCTTGAGGATTTCTCATAGGCAGCTCCTCACAGAACTACCTACTTCTTCACACCACAACCAACAAACTCCAGCTCTCTCCTCACCCAGCTAAGCCACTCTTTTATAGCACTCATCCTTATTAGACACAGCTGTGGCCTGTTAAGGGCAGGCCTGTTCCTAATCTTTGGTAATTAGTACAGCTGCAGCTCTTCAGGGGTGAGATTACCTTCTGCACCATCTTCATTTTCTTACATTCTATCCCCCCACATTTTTAAAAAGCAAAACTCTTGAATGGCACGTTTTTGTTTTGTTTTTTTTTTTTTTTGTAAGTTAGCATTACTAGAAGAGCAAACATTTTCATTTAGAACTTGATAATGACAAAAAGCCTGATAGCTTGCTATGGAATGCCAGCCTGATCTCATGTGTATTTTGTTAATAAGCCAGTGTTAGGCTTTCCCCTACAAACCAGATCCTGTCACCTCAACAGCTCTCAATCCTCACATCCCTTCTCAGGCTAAAGGTTTGGGGATTCTGTTCACACGGAATCACGGACTGATCACTTGGAAATTATTCCCATCCAATGAATATCCCCCACTTTTCAAGCACAACTCCTTTGGTTGTATGCTAAGGCATGTTTTGAAATGTCCCTTGCTTTTGAAGAAATCAGTGGCAAACTATTGATTAGGAAATTTGGGGATTAATTTGAATAATTGACACTGAATTTTTCTTCCAGCATTGTATCACGAGTTTAACATTATTTCATGTGATGTTTATGATGAATACCAACATACAAAAGACTTTATATTATCTTTGAAGTAAGGAAAGCCTGTGTTTAAGACCAGCAAAGAAGAGGGACAACAGTTTTGCTTTACTTGTGTGGACAACTTCTGGTCTCCCTTTTAAACTGTCTTTATTTCAACCCAGGAGTTTTCCAGATTTTACCCTTTTGATTCTCTCCCTGATTCTCCTGGTGGAGTGAGAGAGAGGCTGTATGGGCTTGGCTGTTGGCTGGGGTTAAACTACAACACAACTGAAATGCAAAGCTTCCGAGTTAGGGGTAAATCTAAGCACTTGGGCTTGAGTAAAAAAAACCTCACCACTCTGCATAACTAAAGAAACAAAGTGAAGATAACCATTATGTTTGCCACAGCACATTGCTGGAATCAAACCTGCTTTATGTTATTAACCAACAATACATGGTGCAGGGTCTGAAAGAACCTCCCGGAGCGAATAATAATTCACAGCTGTTGGGGGGGGGGATTTTTTTTTTAACCCTACTGTTTCTCTTCCACTGAGGTTTCCTGCTCCTGCCTCTGCAGCTGTAACTGTAAGAGTCATCAGGCACCAGGAAGAAAAGCCTGACTGCAGCTGTGCCCCCCCAGAAGAATAGTGGGTGCATAACAGGCTTGCAGCCAGGGCACAGTGGCCTGCAGTTTGCATTTGCCAGCTGGGGTGCTGGCTCTGTGCTCGGCTATTCCTCCCAGCTCTCTTTTCTATTTCCACTGCCTTTGTCCTGGTTTATAGAGGAGGGTGCTGTCACATTGCTTCACTTTTACTGAGAGGTTGCTTTCTAATTTGCATGCATGTGTATTTGTGCAAAGGCACAGTGTGCAGTTCAAAGCTATTTTCTCACTTTCAAAGTAATCCTTATGAGTAAGTTGTCCCAAGTCTGATGTGCGCCAGGCTTTTACTTTTGTTCTTGATTGAGTACTGCTGCACTATATTCTTTTTAAAACTCCAGCTATTTTGGGAGAGGTGCATAATTGAATATGTTCAATAGTTTTCTTGTCAGGCATTCATGTACAACTTCCTTCATCTTGCATTCAGATGTTTGATATTCCACAGTAACTGGATTTGCTACATCTGTGTTTACTTTTACGACCTACAGTAAATGCTGGGTTTTTAGCCAAGGACTGTTAAAGTTCTTGCTGAAGCCTACAGTAGCCTACCCTGCAGGTTTTCTGAGGCTTGCAATGTAAGTTTTCAAGCAATTCAGAACTCTTTCCACGAGGGTAAATAATGTACAAATTAGTATAGCCTGAACACTGCATTAAGCAAAAGCTCTTCCCATACAACAGCAGCTATGGGTTGGCAGTGTGACCCTGCTCTTTGGCCAGATGCACAGCAATTCACTTTAATATTGTCACTGGGCCAAATATTCAAGTAGAGACAAGGAAGAAAAGCTTTTCTCACTCATATTGCTATGAAGCCCATTCATAGGCAGAACTGGTCTCCCTGTTGAAAACAAAATGAGAAACCTGAAGATACAGTGCAGGAGAGATCTTCAAAACTTTCTGCAGGGTCAGCACCAATGCCCCATGGAACTTGGACCCAGGAACTGATCCAGGACTGCAGAAAACAAACTCTGTGAAGAGGAGAGCTATAGGACATCCAAAGATTATTCCCATCATCTCTGCCTGTAAAACCAAAATCCAGACAAACAACTTCCTTTATAAGCACAGTTAGACATCTACAGTCAAGTGGAAGACTGTCCCTACTGGCATGGAGCATGCCATCCCACAGCTAGGAAACCAGGCTCTGTGCTTCTGCCAGCTCTGTTAGCTCATTACTCAGGTCTTTACTTTGGAACCAGCTTCCTTTCCCACTGAACAGATGTGGGAGAATCAAGGGATGAAGGCAGAAGAGGAGAGAGGCCAGGAATAATCATAACCTAAAAGAAAGACCTTCAGGACATGATTAACAGACCACACATTTTAGTTTGTCTCTGATGTTTGCACTGGTGCTACTTGAGTTTCTCCTACAAGTCCCATCACATTTGTTTTCTTTCTTCTCAACAATATGTGCATGTTGTGTTAGGAGTTGTCTTTTCTGCTCAGGATCAATGGTAGCTCCTTTCAGCCTTTTCTTTCTGTATTTAAAAAGCCCAGCTGGAAGTTCTAAGCAGCTGAACTCAAAAATTTGCTTTTAAAAATCAAGAAGCAGAAGTGCAATCAGCTGCAGGGAGAGCTACTGAAATCTTCAAAAGGTGGAAGCAGAAATGCTCCAGTACAGCCAGCTGGTTCCCAGTGTGTCCATGCAGGATGCATGTGGCAGGACCTGGGTGGCTTGTTCTGAGCAGGACTGACAACAGGTTTTTCCCAAACATCTTTGCAGGGACAAGCAAGTGTTAGAAACTTGAAGAACCTCACTGTTCTTCAAACCCTCTGGTCTGCAGGTCTCAACACAGGATTCTCAAGTTTAATAAATAACAGAAAACTTGTGGAAAGCAAGTGTTGGACAGCCAGTAGAGGACAGTGAGCAGATGGCCAGCCATAGCCAGTGCTCCTCCTGACATGGAGAAAAAAATCTAGCAGATAGTCCTGCCAGGAAACAAATTTAAGTCAACTGGAAGCAATGACACATTCATATTCTTTGGAGAAAAACCCAAAGAAAATAATTACTGGAGCTATTTTTACTTACAAAAATGAAAACCATCTTAGGCTGTGGTAAAGGAAGTAGCTAATTGTTCACATGGCTGGGAGATTCAGGTCTCCTCCATTCCAGTACTGTATAATGACTTGCTTTTATCATCCTAGCATGTTCTAAAGTAATACTAGACTGGTAGAGCAGCTCACATACTGTCCCAGACTGGATGCCCCTTGAGTAGCAATGCAACCCCCTCTGCCAAAGGAAAGCCTCAGCCTGCCTTGTGCATGACCACTGGTCCCACACAGGGAGACCCTTGAGAGGCCATGGAGGAACAGGAATGCAGAAGGAGCCCTCTGGTCCTACCTTCTCTTTGATCCACTGAACCTTGACCTGTCCATTTCACAAGGCTTTCTTTAACCTGTTGAGATGGTATAGAAGTGCTTTTTATTCAGACTATTTCACTCTGAGGCTCTCTTTCTTCTTTTTTCTGATGCAGGAAGATACCAACTGAAGTGGGATCCTCGAGGCCCTCCTCCTGTGTTCTTTTCTGGGCTACCTCTTCATCCTGTGTTTTTTGGTTCATACAAGGCAATGATCTTCCACCCTCAAAAGACAACTCAGATTCTCCTATGGTGTATAACACTGACCTCTAACAGAACCACAGTAT
>NW_005054494.1:200458-216707 GCF_000277835.1 Geospiza fortis | reverse complement strand
ATGAAATACTTCAATTCAGCGTATATTAACCAAGGCATTGCAAATTAGTGACTACATATGAGCTGGTGTATGCTCAAAGAATTGAAAAATGTGCTATAGAAAGTAGAATATTTTGAACTATATGATAAATGAAAATTAAGATGCATCACGTTTTTATGGAGTACCTCTTCTTTTTCCACTCTGAAAATATGCATATTTTACAGTAGAATTTTCACAAGAATGAACTAGGAGAAAAACCCACCTTTCAGAGCACATCACGATTAGGTCATCTCAACATTGTTGGGATGTTTATTGAATTCATATTTTTCTATCATTTTTCAAATGACACAATAGAAGAATTTTTGTAAGAATGCTAACAATTCAGAGGTTGGGACAAAAGCCAAAAAGAGGGACAGTTTTAACAACTGCTACAATCCTTTGAATCCAAGACAACTGAACTAGGAAGCAATTTTAAGCACAGAAGCATTCCAGTTAGAACAAAAGTGGGTCAGGTGTTCAATGGAAAACCACAGATTAAAGGGAAAAGTTTTTTTCCACTCTGCAGTACAGCAAACTTGGATAAAATAACAAGCCCAAAGCTAGATGGTTTTGAGATATGGAAATAAAATTTACATTCTGTAAATATGGACTTAGGATTAGTTAGTAGAGTCCAGGGAGTGCCCCAGAGAGGTTAAGTCTACCACAGTGGCCTCTGTGGGAATCATAGGGTCACAGAAGATCCCCTAACCCTTCAAAAAGACCTGAGATGATGAAACTATAAATAAAGTGACTTTCCTTTTGGGTCAACATGTCTTGCATCCAATTCCCCTGGCAGGAATTTTCAGTAAGACCATTTGTGGCACCACCCTGCCAGGGGCCACACACCATGACTGACACAGGAACAGCAGCTCCGTCCACTAACACAGCAGCACTCGGGGCTCACTCTTGTTTGTGGTGATACAATATCCCTGGGGACACAAACACTATCAGTTCCTGCCTGAGAAAAGAAGTCTCATAATGTTGTGGAGCCACTTCAAGCAACCTGATCTAGTGGACGGGCAGGGGGCTTGGAACTGGATGATATTTAAGGTCCCTTCCAATTCAAACCATTCTGCGATTCTATGATTCTACAATTAGGGCATACTCCTCCCCACCTGAAAGAACAGTTACATTCTTCTGCCCTTACCTGCTTTCCTGCTTTTTTCATCTTGACAGCTTATTAGGAATTATGCACTAAGACAGAATCTTACTTTGTCACTTTCCACATTTGAAGTAAGTGTGTGTGCCTGAGGAGTGCACTGAATGCAAGAAAAGTGCAGCACTGTATTCACCTGGAAAGCATCAAGCACTTTCAGATTTTTCTGAAACGTGGAAAGATTTTTCAAGTGTAGGTGATAAGCAGAGATGTAAAATATCCAGCTGATGTTACAAACTAAGAGTCATGTAAGACCAGTGGAAAAAAATTAGGATCCTGATTCTGCATTACACCCACCAAGTCTCTTGTGATGATCTCTCATCCAGCTTCTAAGGTGTGAATTAGATGATCACTGTGATGAGCCTGTCAGAAGTGACAGAATGAAGACAGAAGTTTGTTACATGCACAGCAGTACATAATAGCACACACTGCTAGCAGATTCTTACAGTTTACAGCCTGCTGATTTAGAACCTTTCCATGTAAAAGTTACAGGTATTTTATGGTCAAGGTTAAGCATGGGGGAAATGGAACTAGTAATTATTTTTAACTCAATTTTACTTATGCATAAATTATGTAGAGGAAAAGACATTCAATCTGTCTGAGCACCATCTTGAAGAAGTGAGAGGAAAATCTCTTCAACACTCCTGTCATTGTTAGAATGTAGAAAACCATGCCAGATGGTAGCAAACAAGTTTATTTCTGTTCAGAAGGTCCCTGTCCTTTGGTTATTCTGTGCTCACAAAAGGGGTACAGTCCTAGTGGCTCACATGAGTGCACAGAAGTGATTTGTAGGCCTGAGCTCACCTGTAGGTATAAATGCTTCCTATTGAGCTCATCAGCAACTGAAAAAAGCCAATGAAAGTGCAAGACTGTAAAAATTCCAAAGCTGGAACAGGAAGATGAGTACTTGCTCATCCTGAGTCCACATTGAAGCCGACACCCCCAAAGTATATCCATCAATGACAGCTGAAACTGCCCAGTACCAGATTAGTTGTGTAACTTCATACAGCCCAAAGCAGAGGTGCTGACCATGAGCTCAGGCTCTCCTGCAGGCACATTGTGGGGTGTGTTGTGGGCACATGTCAGTGTGCACCAAGTACCAAAACCTATGAGCAGAAACACAGCACACAACCATGCTGTGACTGCTGTGGGAACACAGAGAAAATATTGCAGTTCTGATAATGACTTCCTTTCAGCCAGCATGTGACAGCCAGTCAGCTCTGTCACCTTCTTGAGGACAGCAGGTGTCTCTCAGCTCGCAAGGGTAAATGCATACAGAGAGCTGTCTTCATTGTTAGTCTGGAAGCTGCTGGTTTGGCTCAGTCTACCCAGAGCCAGTCTTTTATCCTCAAGGATAGCTCTCAGGGCACTGGCACGATTAACTTTTTTAAAGATAAAAAGCAGTGACAAATGGGCCAGAAAGAGAAGTAGCAAAGGGAGAAACCCGAGTGTGGGCATCAGAAAATACAAACTCAGGCCTTTCAATCTGTTATGTGACCATATATTTCTAGCAGTGCTCTTGTGTTTTGCTGTGTGGAAGTGGCCCTGCAGTCTGAGAAGCCCTGCTGGTGCTGACATGCTCTGCCCCATTGGCCACAGGCAGTCAGTGCACTGTGGTGGTGCCATCGCCACGCTCCGAGAGCTCTGCCACTGGCCCTGCCGAGGAACCCCTGTCCAACAGCCACACACTGCCAAACAGCCAAGCCACAGCAAAGCAAGGCATGGGAAGTGAGCCAGGGCTGAGACTTAACAAGGCACACACTTCAAGAAAATAAAGGAGGAAAAGGAAAAGGAGATAAGAGATTTGAGGAACAGAGAGTTAAATTTCAAGATTACATGGCAGTAGATCTCAAAAAGATGGTAATTAATATGCAGGTGTTCTAACCAAACTAAGATTATGATATGTATATGAACATTTGAATTGTAGTTGTCAAGAGAATCTTCGTATCATTCTGCTTTTCTTCTGTGAGAAACTCTACTCCTTCCCTCTATCCTGCACCCTGTATACCACAGGCTGAAGCTGAAGGACAGCAAGTTTTCCTAGGAACGTCTAGTGTTGAACATTGTTCTCCACTGCATTTTAGTAGAAGTGGAGGAGATAGGAAATTGCATAGGAGTATTGGGGGTTTATTGTGAATATTGGTATGTTTTTCAAAACCAGTTTTGGACAGAAACAAAAGCACAGTTGGGAAAACTCTGATGTCCTCCGCTCTGCTCAGTTACTGACAGATGGATTGAGCTAATGCTGTTGCAAATAAGTTTATAAGTTTGAGTGCTCTGTGTGACATTTAGACAGAGGCCCTTTCTCAGCAGCACAAAGACTCAGCTGGCTCACCTGTCCAGGTGCCCAATGTTTGAGTAAGAGCAAGAGGCCAGCAAGAGTCAAGGACTCCAACTCCAGCACCAGCATCTCTTTTAGTGACTGTGATCTTCCAGAGAGAACACTTATTACTGGATGGTCATGGCTAGCTGGAAGGGTGCAGAATTTCAATAAGTTTTTCCTATTTCTGTCGATGGTAATTTGAGTTCTCTTCCTCCACTTAAAAATGTATAGATTTTATATTCTATATTTGTATGTCAGTTGGAAAGTCTCTCTGTAGAAAGTACTGATGAGTTTGAATTATAATGACAATGGTTTCAACACAGAGTTTGTTAGCAGTGTACTTTTGTAAGCTGTTCAGTATAAACAAAGTCCACAACAGCCTGGGGGAACTGAAAGCACAGCTAGGAGTTATCTGGGCCCAAGGCAAGGTCCAGTTGTTCCAGCTATTGCTGGCTAGCACTCCATATGCAGTGCTTAAGATTCAGCACACCTTTCTACAGCTCCATGTTTAACTTGATACCTGTTTTCTCTTTGCTCAATGAAGCCTGGCAACAGAAATTTGTTTCTTCTTAGGATAACACACACTTGTGGAATTTACACTGTACTGACAGTGTAGATTCCTATGGAGCATCATGCTCTGTAAATCCTACAACATTACGCAGTACTATTAAAAATAAGGGAAGTTAAAAGCTCAAATTTTTTCTCACTAGAATATTAAATATAATTTCTTTGTATAACAACCAAGATGTGAACATTAAGAACCTATTGTAACAAACAGCAATAGTCTCTGCTGGAAATTATTGACAGACAACCTCATTCATCTCACCATTACAGCAAAGGAAACAGCAGATCTCACAAGGACCAGAACTTCACAAAGTATGTGTATGTTGTATGTTCTTACAAAGGGTGGACATGGCAGGAGAAGCTGTAAGGAAGCCATAATTGTGTACAGGTTCAAAGTACAGAGTCTGAATACCAGCTTACCTGAAGTTCTAACATATTAATGTGAAGTTAACCTCATCCCTTTTTCAGCATAATTCGCAGTATTTTAATGTAAATTTAATCAGAAATACAACTAGACATTATGATGATTTGCTCTGAATTATTCAAATATTCCCAAACTTTTCATCTCCTTAGGCGTCAGCAATGTGCCATTCCCCCCTTACTCATGACACGAGTACAGCTTACAGGTACACTGGAGATGGTGCTGGGAAGGAGCAGCTACCCAAACCCATGAACCACTCTCTCCTAAAGCTTCCTTCTTCAATGCTCTGTTCTTTTTTAACCAAGTTGTTCAATAGAATCTGCCCTTAGATGCATTCAGGCAGACAATAAAGGATTCCAAAAATCCAGGTGCCCAGATGGACCAATTCATAACAGACTTTGCTAGAGCTGGAGACAGGAAATTACCTGTACATCAGATACCATCTAACATCTCTCTGTGACAGGAGCACATAGACATCTGAGGACTCACAAAAGCCAGAATAAATGAATTTTTCTATTGTCATTCTGTCTTGCTTGCAGAATTTGATAATTTCAATAGCCCTGGCAAAGTCAGAGCTGGTAGGTAAAGCAGTTGCTATGCAAACTGCATTACTGCCCCAGCTTCAAAATGCTTTACATCAGTCATCACCAGGTACCTCTTAATTCATGCAAACATAAAAGTTAGGAAAAATGCTCAAAGCAGCAGGAAGTAGGAAAAGCAAACACATGTATAAAATGTGCTAAACACATGTGCTAAAATAAAGCACATAGTCAATGAACCAAAAGTTTTATAACTTTTTCCCTCCATTTATAGTTCTTCAAGATTCTTCAAACCTTCTACCAAATGTGGTCAGGTAAATTACTATGAGGCTAGCAAGCTCACCTCTTCCAGGTTGTCATAAGCTCTGAAGCAGAAAGGAATAATTATTCTCTATCTGTGGTAGATGAAGGTTATTTTAACAACTGTGTATTTCTTGCTCGCCATAAAAAATGACTCTCAAGTGTCTAAAAAAAGCAGCTGTTCAATATTCAGGAATACTCAGGCATACTGTAAATCTACTCTCCCTATTAAACAATGACACCCTCTGTACAGATATGTTTTGATTTATAGAGCTCACTGTCTAAAATTCATCCCTTCTTAAATTTAATATTTGCATGTTTCTACATGAATTGTTTATAAATCAGAGAGGTAACAAGAATTAGGATATCTTTTGCAGTCCTATAGCTCCTTCAAACTATATTCTGCAAAGCATATTTACCTTTCAATTGGCAATGTTTCCCTAAAACATATCCGAGAATAGAGAGCAAGACCAAGCAGATCTGTTAAAGACAAATATTCTGAGAGAGGGCTAAATTGATTACGACAGAAACATTCGGCCAAGTAAGTTCAGTAAGGTTTTTGGATTTTCTGTTAATAACAGCCAATATCTAAAAATAAACCATGACATTTCTAGAAATTAGAACAAATTGAGAGGATATAATGATAAACTTACTAAAATGCAAACTTTTCGTTTAGAGCTTTGGGATGTGAGGTGCAGTTTACTAAAGCACACAAATCTGTACTGAAGTTCTTGAAACAATCTTAAAAGTAAACAAAGAATGGTTTAAGATTATGTCACATTTATTTTCAGCATTGCAATGTGAGCTACAATACTATATAGACATTTAAATACGTATCATTTGCCTAAAGAGAGTGTATAACATTATTTCAGCTACCTTTCAGCTCCCCAGATACTCAGACGCTGCACATTCACATACAGATTAAAGTAAAAGCCTCTGCAGCAACTGGCTTTCAGAATAAAATATTTTCGATTTCTTAATATCCTACCTTCAAAGTTGTCTTCTAGGAGACCCATATGCTCAAGTGCCTTCACAAATCCAACTATTATCACCAGTACAACAATCATTTCAAGTCCCTCCAAGTTCATCTTGAAAAATTATTTATGTAAAAGCATCTTTTCTTAGGGAGAGTCCTGACTTCAGAGTTAGACTTTAATTAAAAAGCCTTCCTAGTCCAAGACATGCCACACAACCAGATAAATACAATGCTAAAGAAGCCCAGAATATTCGCACCATAAAACATTTCCATTGACAGCCAGAGGAACAGAGGAATGTAAGGAGTCAAATCTTACCATGTCTGCATCACTTGCCTGCATGGATACAGATGTTTCAGTCTCTAAGGCAACAGAATATACAGTAACCACTTTGTTTAGCATTTCCTCTCTGTCGCAGCCGAAATCCACCAGATCTGATTGATACCTAGTAAAATTTTTCACACTGAATTACAGTTTTAGAGGGCTCTTATACTTTAACGACACAGAGGAAAAAGTCCAAAACATTTTCTTTGCCTGATAGTGAAGTTTAGAAAACTCAAAGCAAAATTGTTTCATTAAAAAGATGCCCTATTTCTGTATTTCACTATTGACTGGAATACAGTTACAAAAGGTTAGCTATTTATTCGAGTAGCTTGTTTTCCCACACTGCAAATACATTAACAGGAACATAGTAGAATCTGAAATATTATAAGAAGCAGCTTGTTAGAAGGAAATCAGATCAAGTCTGAGGGGTCTATGGGCAGCAAAAGCCTTTTCCTCCTGCTGCACAGCACCAGGGGCTTGTGCAGGTGTTCATCACCTGCCCTTGGTGCAGGTCAGCTGCTGCTCCCGTGGCTGTCCCAGGCGAGGAAAGCCAACAAGTGTGCCCATGGCCAGCACTGCAGGCAGCTGACTCCCCTGGCTCAGGAGACACTTCCACGAGCACCCAGAAACACTGAAACTGCTTCTAAGTCCTTGCACACGGCAGTTAGTAACAGATTCTCTGAAGGACCTTATTCGGAGCCACCTAATAGCTGCCATCAGCAAGCACTTGTCTGTCCTTCCTACTTACCTTCCCTTAGCTCTCCAGATTTGCAGCCAGGCGTGCATATAATTACAAAAAAAAAAAAAAAAATTCTGTGCACCAACATCAAGTGCCACACTCATCATTCTTTTAACTCATTTTGGGACAATCTAACCTGGGAAGATAGATTAGATAGATAGATAGATAGATAGATAGATAGATAGATAGATAGATAGATATAGATAGATAGATAGATGTGTGTAAAAGTAAAACCTTACATTACTATTGTAGTTATTAAGCTACTGCATTAATAATACTCCTCTGAAAGCCTGAAATCCAGCTTGCTGTTTCAGTTACTGGTTTTTAACGATTTGGGTACTTCTATCTTCAGCTGATGCTTTATGTTGCTGTCTCCCAGGACACTCTTGTCCAGTCACATTAAGCACTGATATGCTGTGAGTCTGAGGCTGTCTGTGTGACGAGAGGGGACTCTCCTGAGCTGCACAGTGGACCGTGTGTTGCTGTTCACAGCAGGATCAGTCCCACAGATTCTTTTGAAAGCTGTAAATGCTTTTCTTAATGACTTCACTAAAGCTTTGCTGTGTAGCAAGGTGTCCCTGAAGGCCTGAGTGAAGCTGTTTTCTGTATGAGTATTCCAATATACTAATATTTATTAATATTTTAGAAGTATCAATTCTGTAGCAATGTAATTAGCATCACGGACATCCACAGCTTTTCTCATCCAAAATAAATCTTATACTTCTCATTATTGAACTTCACTTGAGCATCTCACAGCCCTTACTGAAATTCTCAGTGAGCCTAAACAGTCCTGAGAGTAGGTTAAGAATTTACTGAAATATCAAATCCAATTACCATGGAAATCAAACCACCTTTGGAACAGTCCAGACATAAGTTCTTATGATTTAGAGCAATAAACAATGGTTGAGTACAGAAAGCAAAAGAAAGAAACACTACCTGATGGAAATGGACTGGGACAGAGGGTAAAAAGAAGAGTGTGATTTAATCTTATTTTTGGTCAGGTTTAAAATCTCTGCTCCTACAAAAAATGAAATTAGCTCGGTGATGCCAATAAGCATTGAAATTTACTTCTATTTCTGTTTGGGAAAGGGAATTTCTCACAGTTCACTTTTGCCTCTTTTCTGGTTTGCTGCTGCTCTCAGCTGATCTACCAACATAACCAATTAATAAATACATTATTTCTTTCTCTTGTTAAAAGATCTGTTTTGTAGAAAACAAAAATGTTCCAGAGAAATGGGTTTTTTTCTTTTTTTTTTTTTTTTTAAGAAAGCTGCATTTCCAGAGCAGCCCAGCTCTTTGACATGCCAAGGCATCCTCCCTTCCTCAGAGGGATGAAGCACCTTTCCTATGAGGAAAGGCTGAGAGAATTAGGATTGTCCATCCTACAAAAGAGAAGGCTTCAGACACCTAGTTGTGCCTGAAGGGAATTTACACAAAAGATGGGGCAAGACTATTTATGAGAGCCTGGAGTTAGAGGACAAAGGGGGAATAGGGTCAAATTGAGAGTAGGTTTAGATTAGATATTAGGAAAAAAATCTTCCTTGGGAGGTGGGCAGGCCCTGGCACAGGGTGCCCAGAGCAGCTGTGGCTGCCCCTGGGTCCCTGGCAGTGCCCAAGGCCAGGCTGGACACTGGGGCTTGGAGCAGCCTGGGACAGTGGGAGGTGTCCCTGCCATGGCAAGGAGCCTGGAACTACATGCCCTTTAAAGTCCCCTTCCAACCCAAACAATTCTATAATTCTGTGACTCTCCCTGCTTGGATTCAAGAGGTAAAGTCCAAGTTTTGCTTTATTACAAGTGGAGCAGAGAAATGCCCTTGCTCTGCGCACCGCTCCAGTCAGGGGGCCTCTCCCACCCCTGGAAAGCAGAGAGGGACTTCCACACATTTTGCCTTCCCCTTATGACACTTCTGTTACTGAGTTATTGGTTGCTCTGCACCCTAATTCCTGGAGGCTACGTGAGGTTTCGTCTTTTCTTTTTTCAGGCAAAAAAGAACAATTTTTTAAACCTAGAGCATTTCCCAGCTGTTCTCTGAACAGCCTAATCCACCAGTAACAGTGTCTTTTGGGAGAGACAGAGGGAGAGAGAGAGAAAAGAGAACCTACTCCAATAAACTCCAATCAAAATTTATTTAGCTTGGCCAAGCCGACAGAACAAAGCTGCAGGCTGTGTGTTTCCTGCTCGTAACCTTCTCACAGCAATAGATCATATTTATAACAAACTCTCAATATAATTTTCAGTTATTCTTTTTTTGAGCCTGAGCAATCCACTGTGCATGAAAACTACTCCTGTCAACAAAAAAATGCAGTAGTGTTCTAGGAGGAGAATATCTACCTACCACTATCCAATTCAGCCATGCACACGCAGAGCAGTAGGGGTACTGCTGCCTGTATTCCTCCTCTCTGTACAAGGAGGAAGGCTGGGAGCTTGGCATACTCTGGCTCTGGATAAAGTTTGAACTGCTGCAGAACTGGGCATCAAGATGCTTCTGGCAGGTAATGTGTTGGGCAGAACTCTGGGGACCACACAGATAAATGGCTCATGCCAGGGCAATCACCTCACTTGTGAGCAACACCTCCCTTCTGCTCCCAGCAAACAAGGAGAGATCTCAAAGTGAATTCACACATGCATCAGAAAGTAGGTGTCTTTGTTTGGGAAGATAGGTGTCTGCTAAGGAAGGCAGGAACCTCCCCTGAAATGAAAAATGTAAACCAACCCCCCCCACGCCCCCCCCACCCCGCATTCCGAATTGCTATAAATTTTAAATTAAGGGGCTCTCAGGCAAAAAATATGGGAGCAGGAATAAAAGTTCTTTATTAGGGAAGAAAATAAAGAGATAAAATAAACAATGCAGTAAACCAAAGCAACGCTGACAGAGTCAGAACATGACCTGACACCTTGTTGGTCAGGGTGCTGGTAGCAGTCTGTCACTATAGGACATGAAATAAAACTACGCAGACATTGGAATCTCCAAGGTAAAAAGAAGGCAGTTTAATTTCTGACTCCAACATTTATAGATTTTCAAAAGTGACAATGGATTGGAGGGTGACAGTGCCACCTCTCCAATGACACTGGACAAACCAACAGTCCATCAAATTTCTCCTCCTCCAGAAAAGAATGTAAAACAATAATTATTTAGAGAAGAGCACATGAGAAAGTTCATTACAAGACTGTAAACATCAGAAGGCTTAGAAGAACTTAGAAGAACAGGGTGACGGCAGTCCAATTGGAAATGTGGCTGCAGTCCTCCTGGAGTGTCAGGTGTGGTTCTGCTGGAGCAGGGATCCTGTAGAAAGGTGCATCTTCCTCTGAAGATCAGGCGGAAGAAGCAGCTGCTCCACTGGGAAACCCAGTGGAGAAGCTGTGCTGGTGTTCCAGAATTCCAGATTATATTCAGTTAGGAATGCTTGGCTCCTCCCTCTGGGCTCCCATCTCCCAGTGAGATGCTGTAGCTCCTATCAGTTATGCAGGGGCATTCAATAGTCTGTTATCAACAGATGTCCCCCCGGAGGGAGGAGTGGTTGTGGGAGAGATAAGGAAAACTGCCCACTTAACAGAAGACAACTGCCATACAGATGGTAAATAGAACACAATTTGCTTGGCAATCCAGGACAAGGAATCATGATAGCAATAGGAAAAGCACCAAGCAGTATCTATTTGTTAGTTAAATTTTCCTGTACAGCTACCCTTAGGACTGCATCTAAGATTTGGCCCCACAGTGTCTGTTCACAGTGCAGATTAACTGTTCTCTCATTTCTGTCATTTTGCCCCTACACAAACCTCCTGGGTTTTTATCTTTTCCTTTAAACCTTGGAAACTGGACCAAGCCCAAAGAGGAGAAGATGACCCATTGGATACCACAGCAGCACTCTGACAAGGGCAGCAACTGACAGCAAAGCCCCTGAGATTGCTCTGCTCTGATCAAGCCAAACCATTCCTAAGGATAGAATTACCTTCAACAACAACTGGAAACAAGAAGATCACTGCAGACACCCCCAGCACTCACAGGGATCCACCAGGGACGGAAGCAGCACAGCAGCACAGGAATGCAGACCTTCCCTCTGCTCCCTTCACTGCACATCTTTGGTGTGAACGGAGAGTGCCACCTGCCATGGGAGACTTTTTGAAAGTCAGGGTATTACACAACTGAACAGCTAAATCAGGATAGGGATTCCCAAGCTAGTCCATGTGCTTCTGGTCTTCAGTTCTTAGATTTCTTTGCCCCATCTAGACAGTAACAAGGCTCTCAGCTGAGTTTTGTTGCAGCAGACACCGGCTGATACATCATTTTATTAATAGCATGATTACAGTATAAATATTTTATTCCATGTTGTGTGTAGGAGGCTTCATTATGCCTTGGATTCTTCATGTGCACATCCTTTTTAAATACAGCTCTGTTAAGCCAAATGTGTCAGTTCCAGTTTTCTTTGAATATTTTCTTTAATGTTCTCAGTATTTTCTCAATTGCTGATAAAGAATTAATTCTGGGCCAATTTATTCCATGAATAAAATTCACACAAAACAATATAATTCTTCTCTAATGGGGTCATACAAAATGATGCAGTAAGAATTTAATTAAAAATTAAATTCTAAACCCTGATGAAATCTTACATGGTGCAGAGTTCTGAGGCAGATACTGGGGAAGATGCTGACTATTTATGGACAGCATTTTCAAAAGCATTCCCTTTTAACTTCTCTCCTAAATCATCATAATCATCTTTTCTGCACCCAGTGGAAGGATCATATGAACTGAATACCAGTTTCAGCTTCAGTGGATCTACAGGAAGTTATTTTTTGTATGTTTTTTATATTGGAGCGTCTTTCCATAATGCTGCTTATAACTTTGGCAACTTTAGATGTCTATTTTAAAGGCTTTATTTTTATTTGGCAGTATTCTTACTTACATCTAAAAACCTTTGAGAGAGGCATTCATACATTTCAAACAGAAATGCTGAAATACAAGTCTGCTTTTCATGGCAATGAGATGTGATGGACAGTATTTTCACATTCAACCCCTCTGTCACTAGTAGCTCTAGAGCTCCTTAAAATACACCACACAACCTTGTTACACTACAGCATATTTATTACAGTGCAGTATGCCTCGTTCAAAATGATGCTTACTGCCCTTGGAGGCAATGAATAAATTGTTCAAGGAGTGTGGAAATTGGTCCTTGTGCAAAACTCTTCAAACCAAGGCTGATGAGGAATCTAAGGAATGTGGAGGGGGAACACAGCCAGGTACCTAAGGCATGAGCTCAGTACATGACATTTAAAAAGGCACAGAAGTATCACGTCATGACAGAGTCAATGGTACACCGATGTATTAGAGGCTGGTTACTGTTGCAGAGGAAAAGAATCTGCTCAACCATTATTTGGAAACCAAACTGATTTCAAAAGCCAAAAATGGAATCAAAAGGCTTCAAAGGAACAACCCTAAAGTGTAAAACTTCTGTGGTGAATGTCGTGATCTGAAGCAAATGCTGGATGCAAGCTGAGTTATAAAACTGGTAGCGAGAAGGTGTTCAAAAGTGGATGTAAATGTATATTGAGGTTGTTATGTCTAGGATGTCCAAACAGACAGGCGAGCATGACCAAAGCCATTGCTATCTTTCAGAAGAAAAAAGTAAGAGACAGGCATGCAGCACATGTGAATCCAGTTACACGTTTTGCTGACCTCAACTATCAGCTTCACTCATTTCAGAAGGGAGGCACTCACTAGCCTGGGAAAATGGTCCCTTGATATGCCATGCTCAAAAGGGTAGTGGTGATACAGCTGTAAAGAACACGTGAATTCTTAGTTGATGAAAACCATCCTAACATCAGCGAACAGAAGGAGAAATAGAAGAGAAAAGGGAAAGGAAAAAGGAGAAAATGGGAAGGAAAAAAGGAAGTGGGAAAAGCCAAGCATAAGAAGTTTCTCAGCATTCACATAACATTTTGCTGGCAGATCTGAATACTAATCGAAACAAAACCAAACGCACAAAATCCAGAATAGTGCAGAACTAATGAATATTATGAGGATGGGCAGTAGCTTTTGCTGTGTCTACCTGAAATATAAAAAAAATCGTATTTGGATAGTGAAGAGTTTTAAAATTTGCAAATGACTGCAACATAACATGCCTTGTTATGTTGCAGTATACAGTATACATTTTCTGTATACTGATCTTCAATATCTGCAATTTGCATTATAATAGCACTGATCTGAAGAGATACCACAACATGGGTGTACAGAAATATTGCTTACAGAAAGATTTTTGTTACTGGTATATACAGAAGAATCATAGATGAGGACAAGAGAATCCTTCATAGAATGGATTTCTAAAGAAGCCACAGTTTGATTTACAGAGATAACACTAGGATTTGACAGGATGTGAATGTAATTGTTCTTGGAGATAACGGGAGAAGAAAAAAGAGAAAGAAATTTTCAAAGGAAATAATTTTCAACTCTGATACAATAAACATGCCACTGTCTGAATGGAGCCCACTCATTCCAGTGCTTGGAGCTTGCAAGGGAAGCCCTCTTGCTGCTATCAGCAGTGCCACAGAGCATGGGTTAGGTGGGAAGCACAGCATGCCAGTCCAGCATTTTACTGACTTCTAGTAAGGTCCTGCTGTCAGTTAATTAATAAAAGATAACCAGCTCTGAATGATCCACAAAGTAAGGTTTTCAGAGTATGACCTGTTAACTTGGCCCTGTTCAAGTTAAGGTACTATAAGTTTTATATCTGAAAATTATCATAACTAGGGAACCCATCTAAATGATCAATGAAAAAATAGTGTAAAAAGTCTTATTACCCTCCAAAATGTCAGTAACATGAATATTTCATATTGTCCCCACTCAGTTCTAGTTAAAGGATAGACCAGAGAAACAGCAACCTGCATAATAGTTCCCAGTGCGCATATTTGTTCTGTAACATTCACAGCTGACATGAAGATCTCATTGTGTCTCACAACCATAGCAATCTACAATTACAGTATCCATTCAATTTTCATTTTTATTTACATAGAGTATTAGACCTCAAAAAAAAATTCTCTGAGTTTGTCAACAGGCTGGGACAGCTTGAAGAAGGCTTACTTTGTTCACAAGCATTCCCAAACTGCACAGTTCAAACAGACCAATCCAGACTTACGTGCAAGAAAACAACATACAAATCTGGGGTTACAACTTCAAACTTAATAAAACTCTCTCACTGAGGCATGCAAATAAATAATGGTTCCCTGAAAAATGTTACAGTATTTAGAATTAAAATAACTATTTATAGCATGATGAATAATTTATTTAACTGTACTTTTCTCCTAGTCCTTAAATAATTGAAAGACGTTTATTTTAACCTGATAATTTAATTAAAAAAGGTTGCACTGACAAAGGGAAAAATATAATATCTGTTGTCTTTCTTATTACAAAGTACTGTTTTGTCTGTTCATTGAGTCTTGCCCTCCAAGCCCAGCATTCCCTTCCACAGCTACTTTACAATGCAACAGATTTCAGATTTCATGTTTAAAACAGCATGACCGAGAGCAAGGCTGAGCAGACTGGAAAAGATGGGGTTTGCACACTTTTCATTGACCTTTTAAATAGAAGAAAGGTCAAAATCCAACATCCACATGATGAACTTCTGCTCCTACCATGGAAGCAAGTATCTGGATCCCAACTATCAGTTGGAGTCAGGTGAGCTTTTATAACAAAGTCCTCTCATCAGTCTCCCAGCAGTTTTTTCTACAGAGTGACATTTGGGTGAAAAATATTTGAATGATTTTTTTTTTCCATTTGCCAAAAGACAGTAAATTTATTAATGGTGGTTTAATCATCACAAGTAGAGCCTCTCCATGCTGGGTGGCAGGCTGCAATTCCAACTGAAATATTCCTCCTCTGGGAAATACCCGGGTTTCCCAGATTTCTAACCCCAGTGGCTGCCCGATGCACTGAGGTGAATTAGATTCCACAGCACAGAATGATTCTGCGTCAATTCCCTGGGTGGGAATGTGACAAATGGTCCCACACACAGCCTCTCCTCTCTCCCGGGGACAGTCCCACACTCGGAGTGACAGTCCCACTCCAGGCTCTCCCCTCTCTACTCTACAGGCGACACAATAAAGGCAGCAACTCGATGCCGTTGCTTGTGCCAGTGTTCTCTACCTTCAGCCTACAAGGCTCTTATCCCCACCTAGTGGCACTGGTGCCTTGTCAGGTGGCAAAAGCCGAGCGCCGCAGCCGGGCTGCGCTGCGCTGTCTCCCGCCTCCGTTTCCCTGCGCTGTGCCAGCAGCAGGCTGGCGGTGTCCAGCGCTGCCAGGCAATGCAGATCCAGCGGGAACACCGCACGTTCCCGGGCTGCAGGGGCAAGGACGAGCTCAGCGCGCTCTGCAGCTCTCACCGCTCCACCTGCACCGGCCCGGGCTGCTGGGGCTCCCAGCCCGTGCCCTGGGGATGGATTAATGCCGGGACCCGGTGGGATCTTGCTGCCACCTGCTGTCACCGCGTCACACACACAGGAGCGCCACACGCTGTGCCCTTGCAGCCCACAACCGCAGGGAATGAGAATTGCGTGAAGAACGAAAAGAATGGCTATCACTGTACGAGTTTGGGTTCGATTATGAGCAATTCTCCTCCTTTCCTGCTGCATAAATGAACCCAATTTGTGCTTTACTGATTTTTCACATTAACGTTCAAAATTTCAAAGGGACTATTTGGGCAACCCTACATTAACATTATTTTTCTGCACAAATAAACTTGTGTCTTTGTAAGCGCAGTCTTTGAAAAACCTTGCCTTTCTTCCTACAGAAACTTGTACTTGTGGCCCAACCCTCAACACTCATACACCAGTGTGCCTCAGTGGCTGACAACAGAGAGACGTGAGATGGGCTGAGCATAGTCACCACAGGCAGAAGCCAGAG
>NW_005054494.1:132586-200400 GCF_000277835.1 Geospiza fortis | reverse complement strand
CTTTTAGCTGTTATTTTATTACTTTTCCTAGTCCCTAGCCAATGTAAAGCCAGATTAACAGCAGGAAAGAGCTAAAAGTTGGAGTTTGGCCCCACACAGCTCTGGGTGCCACCAAGCAGGAGCAGCCCTTTTAGCTGTTATTTTATTACTTTTCCTAGTCCCTAGCCAATGTAAAGCCAGATTAACAGCAGGAAAGAGCTAAAAGTTGGAGTTTGGCCCCACACAGCTCTGGGTGCCACCAAGCAGGAGCAGCCAAGGCTGGCTGCCCTGTGGCTCAGGGACATGCCAGCCAAGAGCCTCCTTTAAGGCTTGTTTGACACCACAGCCTTGCCAGGCTTAAAGTCTAAGCATTTGAAACTTTCGTTTAAATTAAGTTAATGCACATCAGAACCTGCAAATACAGGCATAAGCATTCTATCTTATTTGCACTACTGAATTTCTGCCCTTAAAAGTAACAACAGGCAATGGGCTGCTGAGAGATGATAAGAGTCATCTCTCACAGTGCCTGCTACAGCCACAGGACTGCACCAGGAAGAAATGGCTTTATGGAAAAGCACATCTGAGACTCTGTCATGGGAAACCTGGTCTGACTGTTCGTGAGGGGAGTGTAGAAGCAAGGCACCCATGGGCTCACTGGAGCCACTGTTGTGAAGGGGCCTCAGTACCAGCAGTAAAAGTCTCTGGCATTGGAAGTGCGACATCCAGAGAGTCTCATTATTCAGACTGAGAAATTTCCTTAACAGGCTTTTGTTCCCCCAGTGTACACAGCCCACTTGTCCTCTCCTTGTCCAGCTCTAAAAGATCCTCACAAACAGGAAAATTTGGAAAAATATACCACTAGAGTAGGTTTTATGGCTCCTATCCAAGCTGATGGGACTCTGCTGCTCTAGATTGTCAGGTCAACATCAGAGTGTTTTACACTTCAACCAAGGTGTCCCTACACCTGTCTTATTCCAGGTGGTGAAAAGAACAGAGACTGACTTCCCTCCTTCTCTAGGGCTAGAAAGACAGCTGTCAGTGGTGCCTTGTTTCTCTCTTTTTGTGTCCCACAGCACGCCCGGCCATATCACAAGGCCTTGCAACCAGGAGACAGATTCCCTGACAGCTGTTCTTTGGGTGCTGATTTCCCTATACTTCTGCCATAAAGTACCTCAGGCTCCCTTGGGTTTCACCTGCAATTCTATCCATTTATTTCCCCAGAGAAGGAGGGTGTTAGAGTGATCAGTAATTTCCATGCAAATGTCCTTTCTTTTGCAGGGTCTCTGCAGATTCCACCTGTTGAAATGATATTAGGAAGCATCCCAGGCACCCCCTGCTTCCCAGCAATATTAAAAGTGCTCTTCCTCTACCAGAGATACAAACCAGCCCTGCTGCAAGAAAGATCACTGCATGTGATCAAGAATGGGTGAGCACTCTTCAGCTAAATTGAGGTCTCTGTGGCTCATGCGGGAGCAAGAAGTGAAGTGATTTTGTCTGAGTTCATTGACTCTAAGGACTGGCTAGGCTGGGTACAGGCTCTTGGAATTATCATCTCTAAAGAACTATTTCCCTTGGAGAAAGGGAGAACCCTGTGCAGAAAATTTCCTCCCTTTCAGAAAGAAAAACGTTAGTAGTACTCTAAAAGCATATTTTTCTTTATGGATCGAATACATTATCTGAATCTGCTGGACTGAATCATGGATTGCTAAGTATTCTTGGCATTCCTATCTATGGGTATAGCTCCATGCTTGAATTGCAGTGTTTTGCACTGTCAGGGATGGCTGTGGGGGCTGGAGCGGGGCATTAGTCACAGTGGGAAAATAGCACTCTAAGACGTGATCATGTCTTGCCCATTTTGTGGAACATGCATTGAGCTACACTGCTACTTTTCAGTGGAAGGCCTCCAAACCAAGCTGCCTTACACCATGCAGAGCCTTTTGCATAACTCCAATCAAATTTGAAATGCAAATACCTGAAATAGGATTTATATAAAATAGTGGCATAGGCATTTGCAAATTGAATATCTCTGAAACTGGAAGAGCTAAATATAGAGATCTGGAAAGAGCTTTTAAACTTAAAATCCTCTTTCAGGTGCTAGGTGTAGATTAATACCCCTCCATATCAGTAACGCATTTTCTGCAAAGCCAGTGATTTGATAACACTCATTAAGAAGAACTGTCATTTCACATTAAGAAGGAGGTAGTCAAAACAACCATTACGGGCACTTCTCCTAAATTATTCTGCAAGATCTGTGGGAGCAGGGCTAGGCCTATGCTGATTCTAGATCAATATTTACGTGGTGAGAAAAGAACTTGTGAGATCAGAGGGATGACAAGATGACCCTGTTATGAACAAAATTCTGCCAATTCTTTTTTTTTTTGTAGAAAAAAAAAGGTTACAAAACCTGTCAGGCCAGTATTGCAGCTGCAGTGCTACTTGTTGTTATGATAATTACAGGTTAACTCATTAGAGTTAATAGCTCTTTTTGTATCACTAAAGACCCTACCCAGGGCCGAGTTGATAGCTCTTCTCCCCAGACAGTGGAAGGGAAAGGACGTGGTCGGAAGGTGGGGGGGGCATTAGAATATGCAGATTTCAGGACCAGCGTACCATGGGAAGTGTCGGATTTGCCAAAAGTACCCCAAAAACAACGAGCCAATACAGAATTAAGAAACTAGAGTGATGCCTGGACATGAGGAACAGAATGCTGGGCCTGCAGAGATGCTGAAAACCTTTGTGCCCCTCGCCCTGACTAAGGAAGTCATCTGGAACCGGCACCCGGAGCCGGGAAGCAGTGGAAAGCAGAAAGGTTGGGGTCTCGTCCACAAGCTCCCTTGAGGACTAAGCCCCCAGCTCTGCCCCTAGTGGGCCAAGCTGCACATTCTTCCTCCTCTGAGTCACCCTGGGAGACAAGGAGACTGCGGACCCGTCGAGCTTCCCAGTTGTACCAGAGAACTCTTAGATTGGGAAAAATTTCTCCACTAAAAGGATAGTCGGGCATTGGAACCAACTGGGTAGGGCAGCGGTGGAGTCACAATCTCTGCAGGGATTTAAAAGAGGTGTGAATATGACGCTTGGGGACTGGGTTCAGTAATGGCCTTGGCAGTGCTGGCAGAATGGCGGGACTTGATGATCTTAATCTTAAAGTTCTTTTACAATCTAAATGACTTTATGATTCTATCTAACCACACAGGATGAATCCTACCTGGGATTTTCCAAAGCACTCTATGTAATGACAGCGAGTCTGTGATCCTCCTTTGTGAACTGCCCTGTCGAGAGCCAGACTGGAATGAGGAGTGTTGCCAAAATAATTCTGTAATGCTGTGAATGATTCTACAAGCTACACACATACTGAGCTAAGTTAATTTCTGCTGTACCTGACCTATAGTTGAGGAATTATGATTACTGGACTGGGAATAGCTTTTTATTAGATCTATAAAATGTTGTTACTTAAACAGTGCAGTGAGTTACTCTGACTTGAGTTTTCTTTCCTCTAAAAGGTTTTCTTTCTAACTGGAGTTATTGATCACTTTGGCTTTAGACAGGAAATCATCACTGTGGTAACAATCGCCAAAATGGTCTTCAGTCCCAAGACATCATTCCCTGACATGTCACTGATTTCAATTTTTTGAACAGAGAATGTTGTTAAATTATTGTCTGCACTTCAAGATGCAATGTATTTTACATTTGTCATTTTGATCTTGTTATAGATGAGTAATGCGATGGTTGACTCTCACAATTAAAGGGCAAATATTATGTATATGTTAAGAGAAGTTTTGTAGATGCATAGTTATGTTTCTCCTCCCCTTGCATTGTTATCGTGGGAGGGCCTGGGTGGTGGGTGTATTTGGGAGGGTCAGCTCGTTACTATGGCAACACCTGACCTCCAAGCAAGGTGTAAGAAAGTGATCACCACCACTGGACAGCGAAGAAGCGGGAATCGATTGACAAGACTTTGGGAGGGGCTAAAGGGTTAAGGGGAAGAACATCCATTGTGTGGATGAGCACATGGTAATAGAATCCTTTGCTCCTGGCATGCTGTATTATTTTCTCTATTCAGTCTTCTGCTGTATTTTTTGATAAGGTTTTAATAAACCTTCTAAATTTTTGAAAGTGAGTATAACTTTTCACAAATGGGAGCTCTTACCAGGATATACACCTCGGTCCGGTGACCCTAGGAGTTTTTGGAAGAGCTGCGCCCCACCACAAGTTTGGCAGAGTCTATCAGACCCTCCCAGGTCCACCGGTGGTCACAGGTTGCAACCCCAAAGACACCAGGAGACTAAGTAAAGAAAAAAGGGAAGGGGAGGTGAGTACCATCCTCATAACTATTTTAGGCCAGATTGTAATTCCGTAATTCCGATGTATGAAAGTTAGTTTTAAACCTGTATACACGGGACCGGTCTTGATCTGCTGGAGCTTCAGGATTATTGGATGGAAAAACCAGTGGGACTTGTGGGGGGAAGAAAATATGGACACCGTGTGTTATAGTTGACTTATGTTTGTTCATCAAAATATGTAACATAACTATAGGAGCCTGAATGTTATATGTCACAAGGCATGCATGGTATACTTAGCAGGAAATCTGGTAACTGCACGGGCTTGTTTAACAGGAAAAGCACAAAACCCCTCGATAAACACAGCAGGAAGCCCTACCCAGATAAGAATCCGCTTGCCTGCAAAATACAGAAAAATTGGCTGGGAAGCAACTCACAACCACCAAGAGGCAGGAAAAGACCCCAGCAACAGACCGGAGCAGGCGCACATACGCAGAAGAAAGAAGCAAATAAAAGATGAACTCAGGGGGTGGGCAGTTGCGGCCCTGGGAGAGCAGAAGCTCCTGGCCGCCAGCGCGCTGAACTTGCTTGTTATTCTTGCCTAATAAATTCTCAATTGGTATTCTGATTGGCTCAGAGAATTCTTGACTGGCTTGGAGAATTCATAAACTTACTTATAACACCGTGGACAAGGACCCTGTGGCCAGCGGGACACATGAGATTGAAGAATTTGTGGAGACTTGGGAGCGGGGCAGCTGCCAAAGGGTTTGTGGCAGGGGTCACCCATCAGGGAAGACCATGCTCGTGTCAGGGCAGGGAGCCACAGTGGGTTTCCCAGCCTGTTGGGAAGGATAAAAGTTTGACAAGAAAGTTTAACAGATATGTATGCTTGGCAGAAAGCTGTCAGAAGGTAGAACAACGAAATACAGATGTAAGCAAGTTTTGATATAGAAAAATAATAGGTGTGTAAATTGAGGTTTGCTGAGCCAGTCTTACTGGACAACTAAGAAAGCAAAGGTTATGTCAAGTTGGAAAGAGATTTTATGACTTAGAGCAAAGGATAAGCTGACCACAAACAAAAAGATTTTTTTACCAAGCAGAAAGATACCACAGGCAAACAAGACATGTCAATGTGGAAGTAGAAAAAAGGTTTAAGAATTTTCCACTGCAAAAAAACTGAAAAACAACTTTAAGCTTAAACTGTAACATACTAACTCATGTGATGGGATAGTGAAGTGATATGCGGAATAAATAAACTCCACAACCAGATATAGTTATGAAGTGGGTATGTATGTCAGTGCCCGGCACAAGCGAGATAGCTTTCGTGAGGACCTGTGCCCCGAGCCTCAGTCTGACCTGCTTCTTTATTCACAAAGCGATTCCATATGCAATACACTGCACAACTTTTCCATGCATATTCAACCCCTGGCCCTGCCTGTTCTCGCCTCGCATGGTAATCAGATCCACGCCCTTCTGGGCATGCTTTGTTTGCTGTGGTGGTCGTATGGGGGTCTCTGGTGGTCTCTGAGGCTGAAGATTTTGGTCTTCCTCATGACTTAACTTTTGAACTTTTCTCCTTTGCGCATGCGCTATTGGTCCCTTGGTGCTTATCTGAGTACGTTTGTCGGCCTTGATTTGCTTGGAGACAGAGTCCCTTTATCTCTTTGCATCTCTTGGTCTTCTCTTGTATTGTTCTTTATGCAAGAAGCTTCAGAAATTTGCATTTTCCTATGCCCTTTGTACCATGGCAGAAGTTTCTTAAGTAAAAAGGTTAAAATTCAACACATAGTTCTACAGGCAAAACTCTAAATGCTTAATTCATGTTGCTAATTCAAGTGAACCCCAAAAATCTCTATTTCAATAGTATAAACCATAATATGGTAATGATGGTAGTTTTGACAGGCTGTAGGTAATGGTAAAGGTATCAATTGGCTGATTATGTATTGAGATGCACAGCAAAGAAAAATATATAATGCATGGTAACCAAAATTAAAGGATCTTCAGGCTTGTCTGCAGCTGGGGCTGACAGCTGTATGCGTGCCTCTGTCCCCCACGACCCTGGACTGCTGTACCATCTAGGATACAATAAACTGCATTTTGAAGAGCTGCCTGAAGTCCCGCATCTCTCGTCTCAGGCTCTCACTCCAGCCCACCCGCACAAAGGGAGCCGGTGTGCGGCGGCTGGCACGGAGCGGGGGCAGCTTCTGGTGCGCACTCAGCTCTCCCATTTCCAGAGCCAGCCGAAGCGCGGCTGGCAGCGTGGCGGCCACCGAAGGGTTTGCGGTGGGGTCGCCCATCAGGGAGAGCGTGCTTGGGGCGGGGCTGCTGCTGAGTGAAGCCAGGCACGGCGGGGCCACAGCAGAAGCCAGATCAGGCCGGAGTCGGGGCCACAGCCCAGCAGAGCTAGGCTGAATAGGGAGCAGAGTGCAACCGTGGGACCAGAGCATTGAACCAAGAAGGAGAGGAATGGCAGGGACCAGCCCAGTGATATGGAAGTCCCTGGATCATAGGTGTTTTTTTTTCCTTTTCAGAAGAGAGGTAAAGTTTTTTTCTCTATTCCCTTTCCTTCTCTTTCCTCCTTTCCCTGCTTCCTTTTTTTTCCCCCTCCTTTCCTTTTCCCTTCTTAGGAAGGTGGGCCTTGCTGGGAGGGCCTGTGGTTGCCTGTCAAGATGGGATTGGGAACAAGTAGGGAATCCCCCGAGGAGGAAGGAGGAAGTGAGGAGGTACCAACAGGGATATCCCCATATAGCCCACTGGCAAGGAAACTAGCCTTGTGGAAATATGGCCCCAATACCAGAGATAAGGACGAGCTCAGAATGATTCAGCACTGCATAGTAGAATGGACCAGAAGGGAAATTAGAAGCGATCATGTACACTGGCTGAGATATGGATCAGATGAAGGGTGAGTATGTCGGGCATTAAACATCCATGTAAGAACTAAGAAACCATTCAATCAGGAAGAGAGTTAATATGCTGCCTGCTGGAGGGGGGAGACTTCACCCTTGCAGGTGAGCATGTTTAAGGTATCAGAAAATAAAGAAGGGGACCCGTTAGAACATTTGCCCCTTAGAACTTGCCCCCTGCACCTCCAGTAGTCCCAACTGCACTGCCCCTGCGCCCTGATGGGCATAGCCAGAACACCAGAAACAGAGTGGCACAATGAGAGGAAAGCAGATCGGGGGAGGGGAACCAAGCAGAGGGATTCTATCCCCTGAGGGAAGTACCAATGGGTGCGGCGCAGGGAGGAATTGGATTCATAACCGTACCTCTCAGTTCCTCTGATGTGAGAATGTTCAAGAAAGAATTAAAAGGATTACCAAGGGACCCCACTGGATTAGTGAAACAGACCAGTTTCTGGGGCCCAATATTTATACGTGGGAAGAGACGCAATCAGTAATGACCATGCTATTCACACCAGAAGAAAGACAGGTGATCCAGGTGGCTGGGATACGGATATGGGAAAGGGAGCACATGCAAGGACCTCCTGGGGATCTGAAAAAGCCCACAGTGTGCCCTAATTGGGACCACAACAGCACTGGGGGAAGGCTAGACATGGGGGAGTATAGAACATTAATTATAAGAAGTATCAAAGAGGCAGCTCCATGAAATCAAAATGCTCGTAAAGCTTTTGATGAGCAGCAAAAGAGGGAATAAACCCCAATAGAGTGGCTAGAAAGATTGAGGAGAAGTATTAGGCAATATTCAGGGGTTGACCCTGATACAGTGGTTGGACAGATCTTACTAAAGATAAATTTCATCACTCACATTTGGCCAGATATATGGAGAAAGTTAGAAAAGTTACATGGCTGGAAAGAAAGGAGATTGGAAGATCTTTCAAGAGAGGCACAGAAGGTATATGCAAAAAGGGACAAAGAGAAGGCCAAGGCAAAAGCCAAGGTAACTTCCATTAGGGAAGGAAACCAGCATGCAAAGAACAACCCGTGTAAGGGAGGGGGACCCCAAATGTGAAAAGACTGATGGAAGGGGGATGCAGCTCCTTGGGACTGGGCACAAAGGAAGAGTTTGGGAAATGGGGGAACCTAGGACCAGTTTGTTTTTACTTTAAAGAGAATGGGCATATCAGAAAGAATTTCCCCCAGTGGGAAAAGGACCTGAGGATCTATGAGACTGAGCATAAAGGAGAAGCAGAAGATTAGGGCGTCAGGGGCTTTACCTCCTGGGGACAGAATACCATCAGGAGCCCTTGATAACTTTAAAAATAGGTCCACAGGAGGAAGAATTTGAACTTTTAGTAGACATGGCAGCTGAAAGAACTTGTGTTTGTAGAATTTCAAAGGGGTGCAAAAAGGGCCAAGATACCATGCAAATAGTAGATGCTAAAGGAGAAGGGTTCCAAGCCTCAGTTATAAAGCAAGTAAAGTTTGAAGGGACAAATAAAATAGGGATTGGGAATGTTCTATTAGTTCCAGAAGCAGGGTGCAATTTATTAGGATGGGATTTACAGGTACAGTTGGACATGGGAGTACTCCCAGAGGAAGGGAAAATGGTATTTAAGCTTCTCCAATTAAGAAGATAAAAAAAATTCATAAAATGGTATGGGCAAAACCAAAAAATCAAGGTAAATTAAACATGAAATCTGTAATAATAAAAATAGTTAATGAGAACCATCCAGTTTGAGTGCAACAATACCCACTCTCCCTGGAAGGGAGACTGTAGGAGCGGTTGATGGTCTCCTGCACGGTCGGGATGGACAGAGACGAGAGATCTCTGAAGCTGGGTTGTGGACTTGAGTTTATTACAAGGGCGTGGGTGCAGGGCCCTGCTGGGAGCTGCCAGCCACAGCTCAGAGCAGGGCTGAGAGGAGAAGAGAGAGAGAGTGAAGAAGAGCAGGAAAAAGAGAGCAAGAGAGAGAGCAAGAGTAAGAGAAGCTTAGAGCATAGAAGAGTGAGCAAGTGAGAGAGCGAGGTTCCCATTACAATGCATTAAATCATCTTCTGTGTTGAATATTCTGATTCTCACTAACCAATCTAATACAAGATACAAATCCTATAGCATTTACATACAGCCTATAAGAATCACTATATTACCATATTGTGTTACACTTTAAACCCTAAAAACTACTCTTTGGACCTCTCCTGCCAAGCAGTCAGGGTCTTCTTCTGACCCTTGGACCTGCTTGCCTGGAGAGGGTATTGTTTCATCAAGAAGGGGATTACCTGCTCGGCCACACCATTGTTTTCCCATTGTTCATTAGCTAGGAGATCTCAAAGGTTGCCTTCGTTTCAATCTTGCTTATAGTTTCTATATTCTCAAAATCTTTCACCAGGCAATCATATTTATACGGCTTCCCTGTTCCATCCTCACCAACAGGAGACGAAGACTGCAGTCGCTGATCCAGGACCTACTCGAGAAGGGGACCTTAGAGCCATGTATGTCCCCCCATAATACAGCCATATTACCAGTAAAGAAGTCAGATGGGACTTACAGGCTTGTCCAAGATTTGAGAGCAGAGAATAAAAGAGCAGTGAATCGATACCCAATAGTGCCTGACCCCTATACACTACTGAGTAATATACCCCCAGCACACCAGTGGTTTCATGTAATAGACCTAAAAGATGCTTTCTGGGCTTGCCCACTAGCAGAAGAAGGTAGAGATATATTTGCCTTTGAATGGGAGGACCCCAGTTCAGGGGGAAAGCAACAGCTTCGGTGGACTAGGTTACCCCAAGGGTCTTCTGAATCCCCCAACCTATTCGGTCAAGCACTAGGAGAAGTACTACAACTGTTCTCCATCAAAGCTGAGATAAAACTTATCCAATATGTAGATGATTTGCTTCTCTCAGGATGGAAAGAAAAAGAAGTTCAGGAATCCACCAGAGCATTGTTAAATTTTCTGGGAGACCAAGGACTTCGGGTATCAAAAGGGAAACTCCAATTTGTAAAGAGGGAACTAAAATACCTAGGACGTGATTTGTCAAGGGAGACAGCGGCTGAACTCTGAGAGAATTGCGGGAATAGTCTCACTCCCATGGCCTAAAACTAAGAGGGAAGTCAGAAGGTTTCTAGGCTTGTTGGGATATTGTAGGCCATGGATTGAAGGATACACACAGGCCATTCAGTTCTCGTATGAAAAGTTAGAAGGGATTATGTGGGAAAAAGAAAATGAGCAAAAGCCTTAAGCTTTAAAGCAAAAATTAGTCAGTGCACCAGCACTGAGTCTTCCTGCCTTAGACAAACTCTTTTATCTGTTTGTAGATGTAGAAAAAGGAGCAGCACACGTACTAGCCCAGGACTGGGGAGGGTCTGGGAAACCAGAGGCCTATTTATCAAAATTACCAGACTCTGTCAGCTGGGGATGGCCAACCTGCATTCAGGAGATGGCAGCGACCACCCTACTTGTAGAAGAAAGCAAAAAATTAACCTTTGGGGGAAAATTGAAAATATATACCCCACACTCACTTATAGGTGTTCTAAGCTAAAAGGTTGAGAAATGGCTCTCTGATTCCCAAGTGCTAAAGTATGAAGCCATCTCAATAGATAATGATTTAGAGCTAATCATGAGTAACCAACTCAACCCTGCCCAGTTTTTGTATGGAGAACCAGATGAGGAATTATTATATAATTGCCTAGAGGTTATAAACTATCAAACTAAAATAAGAGAGGACCTAACAGATCAACCACTCCAAGGAGGGAAAGGATTGTACATTGATGGATCTTCACGTGTAATCCAGGGGCACCAGGTATCAGTGTATGCTATAGTGGATGAAGGGTTGGTAGCCATAGAAAAGGGAAAATTACCTTCCAGCTTGTCAGCCCAAGCATGTGAGTTGTATGCCCTAAAACAAACTCTGAAAATAATAACACAGAAAAGAGGAACAATATATACAGACTCAAAATATGCTTTTGGAGTAGTGCATACCTTTGGAAAAATCTGGGAAGAGAGGGGGGCTATTAAATTCAAACGGAAAGGGACTGATTCATGAGAAACGTATTTCAAAAGTGTTAGAAACCTCGCAATTACCAGAGGAAGTGGCAGTAGTATATGTTAAAAGACATCAAAAAGGGGTGACTCAAGAGGCACAAGGAAACAATTTAGCAGGTTTAGAAGCTAAAAAGGCAGCCAAATTAGGGACAGAAAAACCTATGATAGTATTAATGCCCATGAGAGAAATGCAAGAAGTCCCCGTATTCAGTGGGACAGAAGAGGAAGAACTCCCTAAAATAGGAGCCAAGAAAGATCACAAAGGGAAGTGGAGATTAGGAGATGGGAGGCAAATGTTGAATACACCCCTTGCCATAAAATGCTAGAAGGCATGCATAGTACAACACATTGGTGTACACAAGCTCTGAGTGATCAGTACCTATGGGACTGGGGCTGCATAGGAATTTTTGGAATAGCTAAGCAACCTACTGAATGGTGTGTGATATGTCAACAAGTGAATAAGAAAATCATAAGGAAAACACCCAGAGGAGGGTGAGAACTAGCCTTAAGGCCCTTTCAAAATATCCAGGTAGACTTAACTGAGATTCCCCAGGGACAATGGTGGGAGTTTTTACTAGCGATAGTAGATCATGTGACTCATTGGGTAGAGGCGGTACCCACTGTTAAAACCAGTAGCCGTGTTGTGAGTGAAACACTTCTAGAATTAATCATCCCCTGATATGGGATGGTAAACAGGATTGATTCAGACCAAGGGACTTATTTCACACCTAAGATATTACAGCAAGTTGTTCAAGTCCTGGGAGTAAAATGGGAGTTGCACACTCCATGGCATCCACAGAGTTCTGGTCATGTTGAGAGGATGAATCAAACTCTTAAAAGAACTCTGGTTAAGCGGATGATTGAAACCCAGATGTCATGGATAAAATACATCTCTTTAGCTCTGTTAAGAATTAGTACCCAATCCCAGTCAGATCTCTGGGTCTCACCCTACGAAATGATGTTTGGGTTACCCTTTTTGACTTCGCTCCAGAAGGTTGCCACCTATGAGGAAGGGGAAGCCAATGCCAAGAAATATATTATGTCTGGAGCACAGACCTTAGAAGGGCTAAGACTTAAAGGGGCAATTCTTCAAACTACCACCCTGGATTTCAAAATCCATTAGTATTAATCCCAGGGACTGGGTAAGGATCAAGTCATAGAGAGATCAGCCTCTAACCCCTTAGTGGGAAGGTCCTTTTCAGGACCCTGAATCGGCTGTGCAAAGTGCAGAGCGGGGATGGACTCATACCAACAGAGTCAAAGGCCCAGTAGAAGAACCCACAGAATGGACTATAACATCCAGGCCAGGTGAAATGAGATTGACTCTCAAGCAGAGACCTAAAGACAACCAGAGAAAGAACAAGACACCCAAAAAGTAGAGTCAAGCTTCCACCCACCAGCTCAAGAACTGTTTATCTGTTTTAATGGGAGATAATTACAAGCATCTGTAGAGGGCAAGTACACAAGGGACCCTAAGAGGTAATGGGGCAGCTTCCATAAGAACCACAAGTAAAGTAAGACAAGGAATGGAGGGTAAGACCAGGTTGGCCTTTTTGTTGGCTAACAAGAAGATTCCATAAGCTCTGGTGTGGTTAGCAACCCCACCGGCATGGTAACTATTCCTCAGTTCTAATACAAAAGGGACTAGAGGGCAAGACCGAGTTGGACTCTGTACTCACTACTAAGATACACCTACTATGGGTAGCAACCTCACAGGCAAGGTAGATAGGAGTCAAAGTCAGACCTCTGTAATGTCCTTTTGTCCATTCCAAATAAGTTTGTCCAGGGAAAATCTGAGATTTTTTCCTCCAGTTCCCACTGTCCTTGCCCACATAACAGATGCTAGTATGACTCATTCAGGAGAAAAAAAAAATTGAGTTAGTTGTTTGAGACAAATGACTTATAGAAAAGGAAAAGGGGGGTTTGTGATAGATGAGTAATGCAATGGTTGACTCTCACAATTAAAGGGCAAATATTATGTATATGTTAAGTTTTGTAGATGCATACTTTTGTTTCTTCTCCCCTTGCATTGTTATCGTGGGAGGGCTTGGGTGGTGGGGGCATTTGGGAGGGTCAGCTCATTACTATGGCAACACCTGACCTCCAAGCAAGGTGTAAGAAAGTGATCACCACCACTGGACAGCGAAGGAGCGGACTGACAAGACTTTGGGAGGGGCTAAAGGGTTAAGGGGCGGAACATCCATTGTGTGGATGAGCACATGGTGATAGAATCCTCTGCTCCTGGCACACTGTATTATTTTCTCTATTCAGTCTTCTGCTGTATTTTTTGATAAGGTTTTAATAAACCTTCTAAATTTTTTGAAAGTGAGTATAATTTCTCACAATCTGAAATTTCAAAGTGAGTATATTTTCAGAATGTTTCAAACACTTGCTACTATATTCTGCTCTGCAAAGCAGCTTTCCTTTTTAGAGGAGCTCTCCTTTATATGGAGGAAAAGACCATCAGGGCAAAGTAGCTATCTCCAGCTCCAACATGCTGGGTTCACTCTCTTAAACTTGCTACATTAGAGGGGGCATAGAAGTTCCTGGTTTGATGTTAAATTCCCATTGGTGTCTGCCCCTTTACATCTGACTTCAGCTGGCAAGTCTACCAAAAGATCAGAAGTAGCTAGTAAAACCTGGAATTTTCCCCATGCAACACTGCAACATTAATCTTCTGTTCACCGCATAAATACAGAACAAACTCTCTTGAAATTGTATTATGGTACTTCTACATTCACATCTTACTGCCCAGGGTTGCAGCCACAGCAGTCTGCTCTGGAAGGGAACATGTTATTTACACTTCTTCAACCCTGAGGTGGAACAGTAGCTACATTTAGCAGTAGCTACATTTAACAGTAACAAGTCAGACACTACTAAACCTTGTGCTCTGTTTCCAAGCCTTGGAATGCTCCCAAGCTTTATCTCTCAATACAGTGCCAGAGCCAAGAGAAATATGGATATGTTTGGTAAAAGTACCTAGAACTTACATCTTGTCAAATGCTGCAATGTCTTGGTAATATAAGGGGTGAAAGCTATTGAGGTCAGCACCATGTAGCATAGTGTCCAATACTGTCTGTGGAAGCCGTGGTGTGGTGGTAGGGTTGCAGGACACAGCTGCTGGGATTTGATTCTGATGCTGTATTCAAAACCAGAACCAAACAGAAGAGTTGTGCAAATCTGCCTGCAGCATCAGACCAGCTCTGAGGGGTTTTTGATGAGTGTCTCAAATCTAAATCAAGAAGATATTTGATGTTTTGGTTTTTTTTTTTGGTAGGAAATAACGTCTCGAAAATTTTAATATACCTTTACAAACTGTGATGTTATCTGTCCAAGATGAATTTAACAGGCAGCTAAAGCATAAAGGAGAATCAAATTGGTTGTTTTCCTGGCAATCAAAACCATATTGAGAACAGATTCCCTGATAGGTTATCAGGGGAGAGCAAGGGCTCTCAGTTTGAGAAACAGGATAGTACCAGGGCTGCAGAACATGGCTAGGAGGGAATGAAGCTCATGTGTGTCCAGCTTTATAGCTGTACACACATACACACACGGAAAACCCCTATGGGAAATTACTGTTTTAAAGGACTGACATGCTAGAACAGTTCACACCCGTGAAAATGGAAACTGCTGGTGCTCATGGCACAAGTTCTCTGTGGGAGCTACCAGCTTGATTCTGGGTAGTGCCTGGGAACCTGAGAGAGTCCAGTTCCTCATTGTGCCAGGACTGAAAGGACAAAGGAGGGAAACAACTGTCATACATGGGAAGCACAGAGCCTTCCAGCAGCGCCTGCCTGTCTTTAAGACTCCATATTTTTAGCAATCTCACTGAAGAGTTTTATTCTAACTTAACCAAACACAACTCTCTGAATCCATGACATTTGCACTGAAAACATCCCACTTGAAAAATGTGTGATTGAGACAGTAATGAAGTGCCCTCTTGAGCTGCAGCCTAATTTATGGAGAACAAGAATCCATGAAGAATGGCTTAGCTTTCACAAAAACCTTCAAGACCTCAAGAGTAATTTCAAATTCGCAGAGCAATTTAAGGAAATGTTATTTGCAGGATTTGACTGCCTCAGCAAGACACCAGAGTAGCAACACTAAACTACACAAGGGCTCAGAGGCTCATAATGAACCCAGGTTCACTATGTCTGTTTGGTGCTATATCTTCTTGCATTGATGACTGATATTGGCCAGTAGTTCAAAGAGCAGCAATAACAATGATTTTTTCAAGATCTGTCCTCACAAGATTATTTACCAATTTATAGATTTTTTCAGAATCAGCAAATTGACAGTGATTTTCCAATCATCCAGATCTTCAGATGTTGATATGTGAGAATTCTTTGTGATGTATCTTAAAGCTGAAGCTTTCTCTGTGTGTGATGAAACAAGCTATACATTAACAGCAAGTGCCCTGGAGCTAAAATAACATCATGATATCTCTAATGTGATGCTGATGTCTTAAGGCAAAATAAACCCAGTAGGGAAATACATATAAAAGCAATTTCACTTACTTGTATAAAAATGAAGGATTTTAATGGGACATTTTGTAGGTAGCAAACATTTCATGAAGAAAAATCTTTGTTTCATCTAAATGCCACAAAACCTGTTCCCACTACCCAACTGCTTTGACCAAATCTGGTATAGTATTTTTTAAAAATTACTATCCTCACTTCATTTTAACATCTCAGTAAACAAATGTAGATTCAACTCAGCAATTAAAAAACTCAAGTGTGTCATAATATGCCACCTCCATTAACAGAGAGCAAAGTGCTGTAAAATCCAGGCTAAAGTTTAGCTTTCCTCCAAGAACAAAAAATGCCCAGCTTCAGCCATGGATTACACTAGACAGCATTCTTTACAGTTAACTTTTTCTATGTTTGCATTATTTCAAGTCTACCTATTAGCAAACAGTTCCTTTCCATAAGCTCTAGATTTATAACTCTCAGCAGAGGCTGAATAAGCCAAAGTCAAGACCCCATTAACCTCCCATATAATGCTCCTCAGGTTTACACAGCAAACCTGAGTAGGCACAATTTGTTTTCATCTCTTAATCAGCTGATAAAAATTCAAGAGCAATTTCCACTTGTGCTGCCCTATGGAATTGTAAACATTTACGGGGATGTGATGAACTGGCCATCAAGAACACTGATGTGCCGATTTTTACATCTTACACCATTTCCCTCCTGTTGAGGCATCTCTGACAACTCTCTGGCAAAGCCAAGCTGGGGGAGTAGAGAGAGTGGGTGCTTTGTTTGGAGCAGAATGTAAAACAAGTTTAAAACTAAACCACATTTTTTCCAAAATATCAAATTGTCACAGTACAATAGGTTGTATTCAATCCTATACAGGGGACCCTCAGCCAAACCTGTTCAAACTTAGATGCAGGCACACCACTGGCCAGAGGTCTGGGCAGAGAGAGATCCCAACCAATCAGCTGTTTTAACCCAGGAGTTTCAATCCCCTGTGCAAAGAGTCTTCCATAATAAACCGCTGCTGTTTGTCTCGTGATCTTCGGAGAGTTCATGTCATTGTCTGTCTCCAACCAAGAATCTCACATAACATCAAATGTAATCCCTTACACTGAAAAAAGCAGCAGGCTTCTGGGGAGGGAGGGAGGAACAAAAGCTAAGGCCTAACCTTGGTTCCTCTCAGCTCAGCAGCTTCAACAAGACATTTGCAGCAACATTAATCAGCATAAAATAATGAGGCTATGAGAGGCATCGTGCGACTTCCTAATTTCATCTTAATTATAATTTAAAATTTTAATGTCAGGAATTTGACAAGGGTTTGAGCAAGTGGAATTATTACTTCAACAGCAATTAATGTCAGGCAGAGAAATGTGCTTAATCCCAAAGGAAAGCAACAAAGGTGCCCTGTAACAGCAAGGCAATTCTAATTGTGCTGCCAGTGGCTGACAGCTAATGGGCTGGTTCAGAAGCCCAATGCTCCTTCGCAAACATGTGTCCCGTTTCCAGCCAGAAGGAGGCCCTACCACAGGGTGACTTTTAGCAAATGCCAGGCTTTTGGAAAGGAAGGCAAGATGCTCCTACAACAGGAGCTGATATTATAGGAACAGGTTGTGATGCATGGGCTTGTTCCTGCAGCAGGACACAACAGCGGTCTTGCTGGGAAGGAGGAGGCAGGGAAGGTGCTCCCAGAGCTGGCACTAGGGGTTCCTCTCTGATTCCTGGTCTCGTGCAGCTGAAGCACAAGGCCCAATAGAGGCCTTATCCCTAAAAGATTAGACTGGAGATGTCTCACTCCAGTGGCAGGGAGAAAATGAGGTCCAGCCTGGGCAGTGAGAACAAAACTCGTTGTTTGGATTACTCCCAGGACTTGACTCTCATCCCTGTGACTGCATGGGACCATTAAATTCGTGTGAAGCTGTACTCCTTAAAACATAGGATACCCTAACAGCATGGCCTGAGACCAGCACTGCTCCTTGGACACCTTGGTAGGCTGAGAGCCAGTCTCACACTGCCTCCTTTTCTCATTTGCAGCACATCATACTCCCTAAGCAATGTATATGTCTTACAAAACCTCTTATTTTAACCCTATAGATACCAGGCCACAGTTGTAGCAAGCCTACACCCTTTCACTTGACAGCCTTCACAACAATAAAAAAATTCCTAAAATACAGGGGTCAGATTTCATAGAGCATCTCAGGCTTTTGGGAGGAAGGACCAGGCAGTATTGACTGGCATCAGATGGAAAGCTCTCCAAAAGCTAACAGGTTAAGATTCTGCCACTGCACTACAACTTAAAGTGTATCAGAGTATTCCATGTGCTTTAAGCTCTTTGATCCTGTTATGGCTCTGCTGTTATTTTAGTCATTACACATTAAATAAAATGCTTATTTAAATGTGAAATTACAGCTCCCTTATAGCAGAAACTTGTGGAAAATGAGGCTTGCAGGGCTGATTGAATTTGAGCTATTAAACAATTACAGATTTACTGATGATGCACTAGCATGTATTTCCATTAAAGAAACAGAAATTTCAATAAGTCTTACTTGTTAAGGATGTGAGATAATGACATTTTTATTTAATTATATTTTAAACATATTTTTATATAGTTGTTTGCTTAAGGTCCAGCAGTGAGATGCCTAAAAGTGAAGTAGTAATTTTCTATGTGATAAATTACTTATATTGTCTGTATTTTGAGTTTTGAGGTAGAAGACTTGAACAAATGCAAGAGATTAATCACTCAACATCCATCTGTCTCTTCTCTGTGAGCTAACTGCAGTGAAAAATACACAAGATTACTGACAGGCGGATAACTTGATGGTAAACTTCAGTGCAGAATCACCTACAGACACTGGTACCAAAGAGTGTGAGAATAAAGCCAAGTGATCTCGCACCTTCCACAGGGGGCGAGATTCTGCATCCTAAGACCCCACTTCTGCAGAATATTGGTTCTGTCCAAATCACCATTATTCTAACATCAGAGATAGGCAAAAACTGCAGCCAAGACAGAACGTTCCCAAAAAGATAAAAGAACATGTTCAACTAAAAACTGCATGTCTTTCCATGGAGATTATTCTTTCATGGGATAGAAAATGTGTACTGTAGATTTTCTGACCCTGGGAGCTGTATGGATATGAACTTCAATAAGTGCAATAAGTCAACCCAAACTGGGCATGGACTAGAAGAACCACATTTTGCTCATTTTCAAGACTGGAAGTTGAGTTATGGTGCAAGGAAGGGCTCAGAGTGATTAATAAGTGACATTTGTCACATTTAAAAAAAGATGCATGTGATTAACACATAAACATCTTTCTCACACAGAAGGGAAATAGAAAATAGAGAGGTATAAAAATACTTTGGAACACATGCTATTTCATGAAGCTGTTCTGGTAATCTAGCCTTTTACTTTTCTGTAAGTTGCTTTCATGACTGTTGTTGAAACACAGTTCCTTCTCAGCAGGGGCAAAATAGACTGAGATAACTTGAGAAGAAACTAGACATCCTGACATTTCATTTAAAATTGAGAATAGCCTAATTTATGCGTGGAAAAGCCTTACCCCTTTTAAAACATGACCTTTCCTAAAGAAGGCAGGGCACCCTCTCAGCACCGGGAGCTCACTTTGCTAGCAACTCCGGGAATCTCAGCGTTAACTCCCACAGTGAGATATATCCAGTCTCCCTCCTGAAGCCAGACCTTCCCTCAGTGTCTGCTGTGTTTTGCCAGAGGAGGTCAGTAGCACCCTGAGTCGCTCAAGCTTCCAACTGCATCCACGAGGAGCAGCACAAAGGCATCTACACAACGGAAACTCCCCTTTGCCAGTTCATCTCAAATGTTTTAGGACCACTGCTGTATTATCCAGACTCATCAACACTCGGGCTGCAGGAAGCACACCTCTGCAGCTCATGGCACAGACCACGTGCGAGGACAGTAATTCTCACACGCTTAAACACCCTTAAAATGCTTCATTTTCTTCCAATTCTCTGTGATTTTGATCCTGCCAGAGCATGGTGCTGCTGGTGAGGGGAAGCACAGGAGTGTTCGAGGAGTAGAGCAGGTTATAGTGCTGTACATTTTTCCAATGTGTATTTGCATTTCACCAGCTGAGTGCCTTAAAGAGCTGTTTGTTTGTGTAAAGAGCTTACAAACCTGATTATTTTACACCATCAGGCATAGTCTTAAAAGCCTTTTCCATTTACCACCTACTGTTCCTCCTGTTAGCAAATGTAACAGAGACTGAGAATTATGAGCCACACAAGAAGACATTGTCTGAGATTTGATATGGCTCCAGCCCACCCGATGTCTGTCTTCTCCAAAAGCAGATTGAATTTCCCACTGGCAAGGCAAACCCCCCCAAGCCAAATGCCTGTCAGAGTCCCTGTGTGCACCAGCACAGGCACTGCCTTGGGCTGCCCTTGCAGCTCAGACCACTGCTGCACATACTTCAAGATGTGTCAGCTTTTACATGGGGCTGCAGTGTGTCAGCTTTTACATGGGGCTGCAGACAGAAACAGCACAAGACTGACTGCAAAGACTAAGTAACATCTGCCATGAGAATTTAGGCTCCTGACACCTTCAAATGCTTTTCAAAATGTTTACTAAAATCTTGCCTGTAGAGCATCATCTCAGAGCTGAGATTTACTCCATGGAGAAACAATTCCCCCCACAAGGCAGAAACCTTCCCATCCTGCCTATCTGGCATAACAAAACACATCCTGCTCTGGTGTCACACAAACTCAAGAGGGACAAAGGGAATCTCTCCACCCTCCCATACTATGTTCACCATGTTAACTCCCATCCTTTGGTGATTTCGATGATGCCACTGAACACAAATTTTCAGTTATTAGCCCAAAGTGCCTCTCTGTTCCCTGAAGCTCACTCTTGTTTGTGCCCCTGCCAATAATAAAAAATATTTTTGCTGTACATTATTTTTCCATGGCACAAAGCCATAGATGTAACCATTTTTTGAGGCAAGCAGCTGCTTTTGAAGGATACTGCTTTCTGCTGCTCAGACCAAGTGACATGTGATATATCAACAGTATTATCACCAAGTACAGGATGCCAAGCTGCTGCACAGTCTTGAGGATTTTCTTTTGAAGCATTAGTGAAAGAATTAAGCAAGAAAGTGCAGAGTGGATTATTCAAATGTCAGTGGAAAACTAAAATATCTGGTGGGCAGGTTGCAGAATACCACTGGCACAGTAAAACAGAAAGGGTTTGACAGTTCCCTACTGACATATGGCTGGCACTTCAGGAGGGAGAAGAGGGTGCTCTGCCTCCCTGCATTTACCAAATACAGAGCGCAAAAAACCCATCAGAGAAGACACCCACACAGCAGGAGATCTGAGAGCTAGATGCAAATCACATTCCCCATAAAGACATGACATATGCAGATTAGTATTTATCAGCCTCACAACAAATGGGTTTTCAGAAGGGATTGAAGCTGAGGGAGCACAGCACTCCTGGCAGAGGAGGGAGGATTACACACCCTGGACACCCAAGAGCAGTCTCTGGAGCTGCTGCAGCTGCAGGCAGAGCCCAGGGTTCAGCCTGCCCTCGGGACAGGAGGGGAGAGCTTGCCTTGCAAGCTGCACTGCAGACCATCTCCCCAAACTAGAGATAATAAAGCACTGTTTAACTATCTGATTCATGAGACAGCATAATTTGTAAAGTGTAAGGGGGTTGTAAACAAGGAAGGTATTTGCACCACGTGGCAGTAGAGCATCATGGTCTCACAGCTCAGTTTAGTTTCTCCCCTTTATCATTTCCTTCTTGTTTTTTTTTTTTCTTTTAATATTCAACTTCCCCTGCATACAGCAAGGCTAATAGCATAACAGGCTTTTCTGCTAATTTTTCATCACAACAAATAATTTTGTCTAATTGTCTCCTCCTAGAATAGAGAACAGGTTCTGCTCATTTACAGGTAGGCTATGAGCTTTGTTACTTTGTTTTCTTTTGGAAAGAGCATAGTTGAAGGGGATTTCAAGGCAGGTGGAGCCCAATTTATCCTAACATAAGGGATCCAATTTCAGCCCTACATGTGGGTATTTTCCCCAATGAGAAGATGCTTGCCTGGAGCACTTTTTTCCCTGCACACCAACAGAAATCCTCTCATGTGACACCTAATGGTTGTTTTTGCTGCACCAAAGCAGTAACAAATACCAAATCACAATAGGCTGTCACTGTGGCTGACTATCCTGCTGGATATTCCATGAAGCAGAGTTACCTCAGTGCCAGACTAGGTGGACTCCCAGTAGCAGGAGGTGGACTAGGTGGACTAGGCCAACACCATCTTCAGAGTCTGCAAGAATTGGGAAAAAGCTGAGCTAAGATCTGCTGAGAAAATATGACCAGGTTTTACCTGGGCAGGGGAACTTTGCAGCCTGCCCCGACTTAAGTTTTATCAGTGTGAGGCAGCACACGAGAGCTGTTCCACCAGAGACAGGAGCTTCCCTTGTCACCCACCTGCAGCCCCTGTGGTCAACTCTGTTATGCCCAGAGGCAGCAGTAGGCAGGTTACCAGAGTTTTATGGCAGGTACCTTTTTCTATATCTCACAGTCATTAAAAGGTCGGCTGACTGTAAATCCTGTGTCTCAGAAAGTCTGGACATGGACACAACTCTCCCAGGAGCCTGAGACGGAGAAAACACTTAGGATAACAAAATGTGCAGAGAAGGAAGTGCCAGCCCATTTCCTCATCTTTTGGGACAAGAAAACCATGCTCTGTAGCATGCATAAACTTCACATTCAAACACTAAAACTCTCTGACACTCAACTTCTCTTACTCCCATTGCATATTGCTTTTCTTCCTCCTACACCTGGGGATGGGAAAGCAAAAGGCCAAGTAGAGGAAGGAGCATCAGTTGCTGGAAGCAGTAAACAATGGAGTTTTTATCAGCTAAAGGAGGACAATGGCAACTAGTCAGCAGTATACAGGCGGTCATGATGATGTAACTGCAAACCATGCAGTGCACATGGCTCTTCTAGGAAGAAGTTTTTAAAAGCTCATCTGTGAAGCTTGAATGGTAGTTCGAGATGGCTCCCTCATGAAGCAGTACCTGGATTCTTCAAATAAAAGATCGGCATAAGATTTTCTCTTTCACCACATTAAGTTAAATCCCCCTCTGTGTGTAACTCTTGCATAGATCAGTATCATTTGCAGTCACAGCTGTGGAAAGAGTCACACCACATAAAAGATCAGGAAAAATCAAGAAACTGGGGCTCCAAAATAGACACTTCTCCAGATAAAACTCCTCTGGCAAAAAAAAAAAAAACCTGTTAAGTTCAGCAGTGATCCAAATGACAATTTTATATCTTAAACTGTAAAGTTTATTATCTCTTAAAAAAAAAAATAAATGCCACACTGCTGCAATCTGATCAGCTAATGTCCCTGAAGCACATCCCTGCTGTCCAATGTAGCAGCCTCATGCTCCTCTGTGCTTGTGAAGGCCGTAACCAGGAGGAGATGAATTTTCCACCTGCTGTTATTACTGCCTCTGCCAAGAAGAATGCCAAGCAGAAGTGCAATATCCATTTTCTAATCCAGATATTGGATTTACATTGCCAACTTATTTTTCATCACTCACCAATGAATAATGAGAGGGAAGGACCTTCCAGCAGCACAGGCAGAGAGCACATAGTATCAAACACTCATGTAGGTGACTTTAAGTATTGTCTTTTCTCAAGATAAAGTGAATACCATATGGGACTGTATACAGAGCATCAGCTTGTACCTAGAGCTGGTAGAAGACCTTTGGCCAATATAAATGCAGGCCCGGACATGGGGAGGGTTCTGCAACTCTCATTTAAACTCATGTTGATGCCAAGAATGCCCAGAGACCTTCAGGCTTGTGAAAATCTGGGTTCAGCGTGTCCCAACTAAAATCAATCAACTCTCCCCCACCAAAATCAAAGAGAGATTGCTTTAAACCTTCTTAGTAATAATTGCTACCCCTTAGCAATCAGCAACCAAAGGATGATACAATCAGTATGAAACCCAGTGTGAAAATGGATGGAAAATTCAGAAAGCTGAAAACCTGGTTATCTAAATTATTTACTGAAATCTATTTCACTGGTCTGTAGCACCCAGAGGAGAGTGGGAGGAAGTACCACCGGAGCAAGGCTGTTCCATGTCTGCAGCACATGGAGCACATGCTGAAGGATCACTCCAGGCCCACAGTGAGTGCACAGTAATTAGGGGGAGGCAGCATGTGCCTGTGCTAATTGTGGCAGCCAGCTGGGCCAGACTGTTTCCCTGCTGTTCCTGGAGCCACCAACGCTGGCAGCCCAGGGAAGCCTCAAGTCATGTACAAAATTAAGCTCTTGCTGTTTTCAGAAAGAAACAGCTCTTGCAGTTTTAAAAGACATTTAAAAATGAAGTCCCCATCAGGGTAAATGTAATTTATTTCCTCCCTTAACATGGGCAAACCATTTTCTTTAAGACATGGGCATTAATGCCATCTTGCAAGCATGGATCTGAATCCAAATAGGGATCTTAATTGTTTCAGAAAGGCTGGAAGAGATGGAACTATATTAAAAATGTTTATTAGATGTAGCAGCACAGAAGTCTCTTGTAGTCTAGCAGTAAGGGGATGCATCTTTGGTCCTGTTGTAGAATTTTAAAAAAAGACAAGAGAGGTCCTTAAAAAAAGTCTGTATTTCTAGGTAAACAGCTGCAGAATGAAATCAAACTGTAATGGCAAATGTGAAAGAAATAACAAGGATAGACCATTCTTGATTTGTATTCTTTGTTTTTGCTTGACGATCATAATTTACATTCTGTGTCTTTTTATTTTAACTAAGTAACTAAAAGCCACCAAGAGAAGTCCTGCAGCCAGGTAACCCTGCCACGATTCCCTGCAGGCAGGAGGCTGGTGGCAGCACCCCGGGCAGGCTGCGTGGCACCTGGCGGCACCAAGAGCTGTCCCTGTCCCTGTCCCTGTCCCTGTCCCTGTCCCTGTCCCTGTCCCCATCCCTGCAGAGCAGAGACCAGGCATGGCAGAGCTGGGCCTCTCCTCAGGCTCTGCACAGGGCAGCTGCTCCAGAAGCACAGCTGAACATGGCACAGAGGGTTTCATTTCCACAATTTTCATTTCCACGGCTTTCTGCCAGCAGAAACCTCAGCCTGCCAGAGAGTTCCTTGCAGATCTCCCCAAGGCCTCACCACTCAATGCAGTCAGGACCCTAAAGAAGACCTAGCTTGTGAACTAACTGATGAAGTTTCACTTGCAATTACAATTTGTGCAGAAGGGGTTGAGGATCTTGTGATTTCTAAGCATGGCATGTGTTAGAAACAGCCAAATGAAAATCCTTATCATTAAGGAGCTGATAGCTCCTGTAATTGCAAGAATCTTTCTGTGTCAGCTGGAGGGAGTGGCGTGACACACTGGCAAAGAGAAGCAGATCTGTTCATAAAATAGGAAAACTTCTAACCAAAGAGATTTTCCTGAACCTTAATTCCTCTAAAGAAAGTAGTAATTTAAAACAAATTGCTTATATAATTTGTGCTATCAATACAAGAACATTCTTCTGAGTTAAATCTTTTGGCCATGTACAGCTCTGCCTCACTTTCCTGCCTGACCTACAGTGCATCCATTAATGACTGAAAAGAAAAATTTTATCCCTGAAGGATGAGTCATACCTCTCTACCATCCTTCAGGCTAAACCAAGTTTCACTTTACCTTCCACAGAGTATACTTTTTAAGAGCTGATGAGTTAAACAATTGATATGTAGATCCATTTGACCAGAATAATTTAAAAACAAATATTAAAATATTCTCATCTCAGGCACCTGTCCCCTATGTCATGATCATCTCTGTGAAATGATGATCTGTCACTTGAGAGAGAAAATCCAGGAGGATACAGAGCTAGTGCAGGTTTAAACTGGATTGTTCACATCTTTTGAGCCAGAAAAATAAAATTAAAAGATAGAGATAATTGCATCACGCACTAAGGGATTGCTAAATTTTGCTCATTTGTTGAGTGCAGGGCTAAAATGGGGTGAAAGAGGGTGCCTAGAGCACACAGCCAGCCAGGCACCCCATTTACCCTAAGCAGTGACAGCTTGGAGCCCAGTGACAGGGGAGCAGCCAAGCCTGGTGCAGCTCCACACAGAGCTCCATTACTCACAGACTTCGTCCAGTTTGGAGAATTCAGCTCAAGACTAAAATCAGTAAGTGGTCTGACTGGATGAGGTGGCTCTTCTAGCCGTAGGACTTCTCAGACCAAGGTTTAATACCAACCTCAGATCTCCCATTCAAGACATTTATTCTAATATGGGGACAGTTATTGTGGCTGTGAGCTGAAACATCCAGCAGCCACTGCGAGAATTTAAATACCTGCTCTTGCTTCCCATAGGGATTCATAGTAAAGAAAGTATATCCTTAATGCCCTGGAGTCTTTATACTCTTCATGTGAGCTCACAGCAGTGCCTGGGAAGTTACACAGCCCAAACAAGAGCAAGAATGAGAAATGCCCCAGGTCTGCAGGGGGGCAGGAGCAATACAGGGCCTCAGGAGTGGGATGGGGAGGGCATCTGGGAGGTCCCTCACCAACCAGCATCCTCAGCAACACCCAGTGGTAGAACTCATGGAGAAAAATTAGTTATTGGAGCAGTTCAGGTGATGGAGTTCGATCTGGGAAAACACCTGAGGCAGAAGACAAATGCAAGCTCTGCCGAAATGGGAGCAGCCTGCACCCTGGAGCAGCAGGATGGCAGCTGATGGCGTGTGGCAAGAAAGAGAGCAAGCACCTTTCATTGCAGCCCTCCTGCAATCAGCCTTCCATCAAGCACTGCTAGATTAAAACACTGAAGTAATTTGAAAGATGGTCACCAGGTTTTTCTTTTACAAGGTGCTGCCGTTCAATTAGAATTTAATATGAGATGGAGCAAAGACCCTCCTGAATTGCTGTACAAGACTGCTTTGCTTAACAAAGGGAAAACTAAAAATGGATTAAGAAAACTGTTCTTAACAGTAAGATGTCTAAGATCTGTTACAAGCATGAAGAAGAAAAAGCAGTCTGCATGAAACATAAAGAATTGTATAAAAATGGAAAAGCCATGGAAGTACAGAACAAGTGAGAGCACAGAAGAACAAGCAAGCAAAACTACAGCCCTGTTTGTTACACACATACCTGAAGGGCAGAGAACACATTTTTCTGAACAATTTGACCCATTAGAGTATTGGTAACCAGAGCAATGAGAAAGATGGCATTTCAGCTGTGTCCAGCTGTGCCTCACCAGAACGGTATTTCCTATGTGTTGATTTCAGATATTATTTTTTCTTTAACATGAGTTTTTTCACCTTTTCCAGGAGGGACTTACATCCTGGTCCAGAGCAGGAGCAGTAGCTCGGGTTTCTTGTTCCTACAGCTGGTGCCATGCTGCCAGCAATGCTATCAGAAGTGCTATTTCCTGGATTAATTTTCCTTAAAGACAGAACAGCTTTATAAAGGATGTACATCATGCAGGACATAAAAGGGGCAGTTGGCTTGTGTGGCTTAGGCTTGCTGAGCCATAGGCTCAACATCAACCCTGAATGTCAGGCTTATCTCAGCACAATCAGCATTACTGGAGGACAAATGCCTGGCTAATCTGAAGAACCACAGCTTGTGAAGAGCTTCCACGAAAAACTCACAGAAATCTGAAGAAATGGAATAATTGAAAGATATAGTGATAAGAATAATTGAAAGATATGGTAAATTAGCCCAGCCTTTAACTGGGCTTCCCTGATGAGAGAGTCTGATTCCAGCAGCTACCACTGCAAACTCGGTTGTGTGAAATCTTTACAGAACAAATGCAAGAAAGGGAGTGAGAAATGGGAGTAGAGATTTAGTAGAGAATATTAGCATCCCAGTAAAAAATATCTAGTTTGATATTTTAGGAGTGGAGAGAAATGAACACATACTATTTTCACACCATTACATATTTGAGCTCTGTGATTTCCATATAATATGCAGATAATACAACTTAAGGAAACTTCATTGATGTGAAATAATCTTGATTAAAATTTGCAATAATGGTAACAAAAGGCAGAAAAAACTAAAATTAGTCATTTTAGATTACTATCATGCTGTTTTGTTGTGGATAGAACTGTTTGGTTAAGCCTGTACTTTAAAAACCAAGGGCTGAATACAACACTTAGAGCTGTGTGGTCAGGTATGGTAAGACTCACAGCTTTATATAGTACATTCTGTTTCCAGAGGCTACATCTGAGCTAAAAAATCTCTCTACTGTCACTTCACATCTGGCTGCTTTTTTAACATGTCCCTGCAGAAGGGACAGACTTAAGATTTGCAAACAAATCCTTCCTGCTGCCTGTGATGCTGGGTAAGTGCCTGGCATGGAGGATTTTCTTGGGTTTCTGACTTTCTGTTTGGGCTTCCCAATCTCAGGGCTTTCAGTTTAGACCTCCCACAGCTGGAGTGGAACTGCACACTTTCTCTCAATGTGGCTCAGGACTTTTTTGTTCTCATCTACTTTTTTGGAGATGTTGTTCCTTGTGCTGGTATCATAGAGTGGGGACCAGCTGCCTGTGCTGTCACACAGTGAAATATTTTGCTAAGTTTTAAAACAGAATTCAATACAGCACAGGATCCCCAGGGCTGTCTGTGCTCTCCCCAAAGCCACAGCAGCCGTGCCTGCCCTCAAGACAGCCCATCTGGACCAGCCCCCAGCCACATTCTCCAGGCTCACAACAAGCATGAGACCTGCAGGCTCTCCCGGGCCCGGAATGAGGCAAGTACCAGGAATCATCAGTATCTCTGTAAAGCCCAGTGCTAGACACCAGCTCCTTACTGTATCTCCTGCTTCATCTGGGCAAGGAATCACAGCCAGGCCAGAGCAGCAGTCCGTTCCAATGCAAACAAAGAGCTCGCTAAAACAGTACTGGGGCTTTTAACACATACCAACAATTATTTATTCCAATTCTGCTGACAAATCCTGTACAAGCAAACAGTAATTCTGAATTTGCTGGATTGTTGATGAATGATCCAACACAACAGTATTTCATCCCAGATGCAAAAATATAAAGGTTCTTTAAAATAATTTATGCTTCAAATTGTACAGCAAGAGCAACAGAAAGCAGAAGTGCTTATACTCTGCTACAGCTTTGCAAACATCACAAGTACTGTCTAATTTTGAGATTGTTTCATTTTGAATATTCACTCTCCTACCTTGCTATCTCACTGAAATGCAGAGGTTGCAGCACAGCCATTGGTGACACTCTAATGCTACTGAAAGTTCACCTTAACCTGTCTGCCCTGCACACACCAAGATGTTGCTGAAAGAGGTTCTCCAGAACCTGTTCTCTGCTTGAGTCTAGGACATTTACATTCGCCTTTAGCACTAAGCCCTCGCCAGCAAGAGGCTCTTCTGACAAGTATTTGGGGTTCCTGTGAATTCCAGCCCCAGGCTGGCTTTTGGCTCCCATCACAACAATGCCTCTTCCCCAGCAAGCACCACTACAGAGCTGTTGCAACTCATGCTAAGACATAGGAGGACAAGGAGTCTTTCACGCATTTTTTATAGAACTTTGTTCCATGGCTTATCCAGGCAAATTCTTATCTATGTTAATTTGGTCTCTTCCAGGCTAATTCAACTTAACATATAAGACAGTCTCATTAAGATCTTAGCTTAGGCTGGATATTTATATTCTCAGTATCCCCAGCAAAATTTGTAACTGGTATCAGCAACAGACCTGCCTGCAGATGTAAGGTTACATTCCTCCCCCAAAGCAGCAGAGAAGTTATTACCAGAAGCTCAGCATTAAAAAATTGAATTTTTGGTGCCTCTTTCTTACAGGAGGCACTTTTCCATGCTCAGCTCCCTAGCATTAAGGCTACATAAGCATGTCATTCCCACTGAAAAAAATCCTCCCTTCGTTTTGGTGCATACAGAAAATCCAGCTACTAGGAAATACAAAACAGATTGTCTGAACACCAAGGAGTGAGAAATGTTGAGGTTTTGAGTAAGGGACTACAACCATACAAATACCTGGAAGCTGACAGTTACAAGGGGCACAGAAGAGGGAGCTGGAGAAATCCCACTGCTTGATGGGGTTTGGAGGGGGAGAAATGCACAGGAGGGTTTTGTGATGAAAAACAAGAGGCCGAACATTTTGATCAGGTTTTCAAGGTAGAAGTTCAAGATTTCAGATTTTGGGAAATTCTTTCTAATCACTGTTATGCTGGTGAAATAAAACAATCATGGGTTGGTAAAACACTACAGAAATATTCTTACTCGCTGGAACATTAGTCCCCTCGGCCTCCCCTACCCATTTTACCTTTATAAGTTCATGTTCTGGTGAGTTCTCCCTTCCCAGTCTTCCCATTGGTTTATGTAACCCTGCCTATCCAGCCTGGCACTTCCTGTTGGGCCCTTCCCTGTGTACTACCCCTGAGCCCTCAGGCCCTGATGGTCTCCTCTGCCCCTTCTTTCCCTGGATTTATACCCTGGACCCTCCTTTGTCTTTGGCCCCTGGACCCCTTCAGCGTTGTGTGAAATAAAGCATCTTGGAGCTGCATGCCTGGAGCCTCTTGTATCTTCAGTGCTGAGCTGCTCTGTGTGTGTGTGTGTGTCTGTATCTGTATATGTATCTGTATCTGTCTGTGTGTGTGTGTCTGTCTGTGTGTGTGCGTCTGTATCTGTGTCTTTCTGTCTCTGTGTGTGTCTGTCTGTCTGTCTGTCTGTGTGCTGGTGCTCTCATGGCTCCTACCCATTCGTGGAAGACGTTCTTGGGGAAGGTTGTATCCACCACCACTGTGTACCGCAACACCCTCCCCTCCAATTTCACACTGAAAATTGCTCTACTCTTACCTGTCCACTGATGCAGCCTAAGATTCCAGAGCCCTGTGCAACAGAACAAACATTTCCAGATAATTAAATGACCCATAATTGCAGCAAACACTCTAAAGCAAGCATTCATGGTCTAAAAATCTCTCCCGTGAATGCTTAGGAATAAACAACTGATTTCACTGAAATCAAAACTGATTCACAAAATAACAAAACAGAAAAAAAGGGGGTCTCAATCTGAAGTTAATAATTGCAGCAGCTCCCTTTCACAACCATTTGGCAGGGAATATTTAAGGAAACTAACTGTAATGAAAACTATTCAAAGAAGCACAAGAAACAACAACAACTAAGTGCTATGAGATATTCTAGTTTCTGAAGGCATTTTTGTTTCCACAAAATGAAAATAGTGTTTATTCACTGCAAAAAACATGGTAGCAATGTTTGTGCCTCCAAACAAATGGTGAGAAGCCCCTGGAAAACATAGCCTGCAGTGACTGGATGGGATGAGCCTGGGAGCTGAGCACACCTACTGCACTCACAGGGACTCCAGTACTGGAGCCTCGGGGCTCTGCCTTGTTTGCTGGTTGCATTGGTTGGTCTAATAAAACGAGACTTCTCCGCTCAAACCTTGCCCATTTGGATCATCTTAGGTAATGGCACTAGAAGCTGCTTTATTACTATTGGTGTTCTGATTGTCCAGGATGTTCTCTAGTTTTAACGTGAGTAATAACAGGGGTTTATTTAGTCTATAGATTGCTGTCTAGAACAGAAGTCCAATTTGTCAATTAGATTTCAGTTGTCACAGTATACATACAGCAAAAGACAGTGTTTTACTGGCTGGATTTGCTTTCCCTCCCCTTCCACATGTACCAGGTTGGTAACAGTGGTGGGCAACTCTAATTGAGCCAGAAAGGCAGTGATTGGGTTCACCCAGGGCAGGAAAAAAAAATCCCCTTAAGCCATATGCAAAGCACCTTAAAGTCTTGCCTGCATCCCTCAGGGAAGGTGCTGATACATGAAGAAAGGTCAGTGAGGCACAGCACACCAGGCAGTGCTGAGGTCGGCAGTGCCTTCCTGCAGAACACAGAAAACAGATGGATCCTTTTGGATTATCACATTAAGCATCACCTGGAGAAAACAGACTTCAGTCACAGCCTTTAATGATCCTTGTGAGCCACCATCAATCTTTACTGCTCATTAACTGAATGTGCTGCTTAGCTGATGGTGTGCTGGGTGAGCCTGTGTGCAACACAATCCTGTTTCACACATTCTTAAAAGCCACAGGAACTTGACCATAAAAACACTGTGGCTGCACTACTTGTGACACTGGTGTTAGGAGACGAATGGGGGATGAAGAAAAGGAGCAAAGGAATGGATGGAAGCAAAGAATGGTGATTCTGCCTGCAAACTGGCATCAAAGGAGCATTTGACACTGTTAGCTGTGATTGCTTTCCCTTCATGACAAAAGAACCACCCTGCCCTGAATCATTCATTAAACCTCAAAAAGCAAAGGAAGCCTCTGCTCTAATGCAGACATTAAACAGGACAAAATTGAATGGCACTTGTCAGAAAGGAGAAGTTTCAGGCAGACTGGCTGGTAGGCAGCATTTCAGCCTCTCAGGTGGGTCTTCCCAACAGATTCACATCAATGAGAAGCGTCTGGAAGACCTGATCTCAGGATTGGGGGGCCACACACACCACCAAATATGGAGCATTGTATGTTCCAATAACTATGAGGCAAAAGCTCAGTGATGCTGAAAGCATGAATAGGGTAGGAAAGAAGGACCAAAGTTCTGTGGGTGATGATAAATATTTACATTTGAAACCTTTTCCAGATGCAGCACAGACATATTTGGGAGCTGAACCACCTACATGCACAATGCAAAACTAGGTGGTTGAAAGTGTCTTTCAACTTGCCAGGAATACATGTTTCTGTGAACGAAATAAGAACTTTGTGGAATGTTCCATCTTCTATACCTCCTCTTAGCTACAAGCTAAACACAAGATCACCAGTGTTCAGAACAGAAGATGGGGATTCTTCTTTGCTTTTCTTTGCTTTCTATGCAAGACAGACATGTTCTTGGAAGAAGAAACATATTCAGAAACATTTCCCAAATATTTCTTGTTTAACTCTTGTCTAGGAAAAGAGTCAACTATTTCCAATCCTCTGTAGCAAAGATCAGAAGTGAAGCCTTCTAAACAGCCCTGCCTACTGTCAGAAATGTATGAGCCAAAGAAGAGAAAACACAATGTAAGTATTCTGTAGGTATTTGTCGTGCCCCAGCCTGGGATTCTATGAAACGTGTCTCTATTTAGCAGCCTATTTTTGTTTTTCTTTAATGAACATGGCATGCTGAAATGGACTTGGTGCTGCATAAAATTATGCAGCTCAAAGTGAAAACAGAAGATTGTCTTAAAGACCTATAAATGTTAATACTATATTTTTCATTGAACTCTGTTTGATAAACTTCTCTATAAATATTCCAGGCATGATTTTTTATTACAGCCACATTTCCCCACTCAATTGCTAGATTTCATTTCACCATGAATAAATAACTATGCAGGGATTTTTGGCAGCTTAGTGTTGTTCTAACCCACTGGTCTTGCAATTAGCTCCTAATGTTGTTTTTGTGAAGCCATATTTTTCTTCATGTGTCCTGAAGTCCCCAGCTATCTTCTATTATATTGAGGCTAGGGCACATTCATATCTAAACAGCATTAAACTGTAAAAAACTGCTGCCTAGATGTTTTCCAGACACGCCTTTGGAAACGAAAAGTTTTGTTTAAAATATTTTACATCTGTTATGGAGGTGCAACCACCATTTCTAATTGGCCCAGCCTTGGCCAGCAGCATGTCCATCTTTGGAGCTGCCAGAGACTGCCTCTGCCAGACAGGAGATAGCTTTGAGCAGTTTCTCACAGAAGCCCCCCCTGTAGCCCCCCTGCTACCAAAGCTTGGCCATGCAAGCCCAATATGGGCAGAAGTAAGGAAAAGCATTAGATCAATTAAATATGGTTTACAGCTTCATTTGGGGTTTTCCTTAAAAACAGACAGTAATAAACCTGCATGAACGGATTCACTTCATAGGATAAACAACTCCAGCATCCCTCGGGGTAGTTGCTGGACAAGCCCACCGAGTCAGCAGCCAGACTGGCACAGTCACTGCTGTTTGCTATGCTGACACCCAACAGAGGCTGTCTAGCTGCTATGCATGCCTTTGGGCCTTGCCTAGAATCACTGGAAAGTTGATAGACCACTTTAATTTGTAAACCTATTGACAAGCATTTAATGTTAATGAAATGTTAGTGATGAGTAATTCTCACAGATGAAACAGTTAGTTCATTGTGCATCTAATTTATTTAGTGCTAAATGCTTGCCCTGATCTCCTTTACACATGGGAAAGTCAGATTTAGATAAAAAACTTGCATATCAACTAGGGCAATTCTTTGAAAAGTCAGTCAAATTTATATGTAAATGCTTGTATTTGAGTTTCCCAAAAAACTCTGTTTGCAGGTATATATCCTGCCATGGTGGAAGTGGAAGGTGTACACTGCTCCCAGTGCCCACTTATTCATAAAACCCTCGATGAAGGAGATCAGAACTATCTCCACCAAACCATCTTGACAAATGCAGAGCTGGTGAGCAGCTGAAAGAGATCCTACACAACACCACAGGCCTTGGCTGTGCCAGTGCATCCGGAGCAACCCAGTTTTATCCCCTCTCCGTACTGAATTTAGAGCATCTGTGATATTCAACAGTGTAAGTGCCACAACATCCTACTTGGCCAGCAATTTATTACATTGTACACAGTGTATGAGTTTGGTAGCCACTGGAAAAAAAAACAGACAACCTCTGTACCAGCAGGGAGACAGATAATGTCCTGTGCAGCAGTGCTGTGCCTGTGCATGGGCCAGTGCTGCCAGAGCTGCCCCGCTCACCCCCCTGTTCTTCAGCATGACCCCACTGTGGCAGTGGCTCCTGACACACAACAAATAATGGAAAAAAATCTGATACATCATCTGCCAGCTGCCTATCTCAAAGAAATTGGACAGCATTAATATTTACCCTCTGCCCAAGAAAAACACAGCCATAACACTATACCATATTCCTGTGTTGCCCAATACTGTCCCATCCTTCTACTGGCAAGTGTAATCCTGAGCTCAAAAGACTTTGAAATTGCATTAGTTTCTGAACAACTCAGTAAATCCAGAGAAATAGATGATGAAGAACCTGCCCTACTGCAGGGCCCAAACTGCCTGAGAAGTGTTTTCTGATTAGTCATACCTGTACCTGAGCGTGCCAAGCCTTGTGGGGTGGCCAGTGGTGAGGAGGCAGCAGGTTGCAGCCAGCACCTGAGCTCCTCTGGTACCTCAGTGCTGCTCAAGGGCTTTTACAATGCTCATAGGACATGGCTTCATGGTGAGGCTTGGGCACGTGTCCCTTCAAAGTTTCACCTGTTGAAGCAGAAAGCTGTGCTCTGGGGAACAGGAAGGCAGTCCAATTGCTGTAATTGCAAGTTGGCAATTTGTTCACCAACAAGTCCCTAAAGGGCAATCTATTAATATATAATGTGCCAGCCAGGAGCTCAACTCATCCTGTGTAACACAGGGCAACATAAAGCACTGAGACTCCCATCAGAGAAGCTGGTTTGGAGGGCTCAGCACCTGTAACCAGTGAGCTCAGCACAGAACAAGCCAGTGAGTCCAGCTTCTGCCATAACACCGTGGAGCTCCTGACAGCCTCAGTCAGGCAAACAGTGTGGTACCTGGAACACCAGGGCTTGCACCAGTATCAGCACTACAACTTCTCAGGGAACAAAGCACGGGGAAGACAATGTGGAAGATTTTTTTAGTACTGTGGGGATGGAATTTGGCTACCCCCACCCACTATCAGCAGTGGGTTTTTTCCCCCTCCCTTTTTTCCTTCTATTTTAATAAGGGGAGTATTTAATGTACTCAGAATAGCTAGAAAACTTATAGGAGAGATGGACTGCAGGACAAAATATCTGTTCACCATTAAGAGTGGGAAATAAAAATAACACAGAGTGAGTCAATCTGTTTCTTTTTCCTCATGATGGCCCTTTGTCAGGCAAGGGCTCAAGGGTACGTGCTGTCCCAGCCACTGCAGGGATGGAGCAGGCATCCAGGCATGTGGCTGATTTCCAGAAGTGTTTTTGCATTGTTAGTGAAACTTTAGGCTTAAACAGCAGCTAAAATGGCATCACGGCAATAAACTTCAATAACTCTGCCAAAAGAGATACCCATGTTAGGTGGGGTTGAGCAGAATTCCCTGTGCTGGACATGTTTACAGGCTGGAGGGGAATCTTTCATTATTTCACCATTTCTCTTGTTGAACAGATGTACAGAAAACAGCGACAGCATGCAGAAATCAGATTCGTTCATCTCTGAGTTTCCTTTCATATTCTTCTAAATGCAAATACCTCCGTTATCACCTGTTCTATATGTCTTGTCTGTGAAATGAAAACAAGGCTTTCTGCAGGGTTTCCCTGTTGATCCTTTTGCTTTCCCTTTTGTTGGGAATGTTTTTGAATGGAAGGTAACAAGGTGCTGTAGAGAAAGCAGTTACAGCCATTCATTCTGTGCAGGCAAATAAACACAGAACGTAACCCAAGAGAGAGGGAGGGAGGGAAGGGAGGGAGGGAGGGAGGGAGGGAGGGAGGGAGGGAGGGAGGGAGGGAGGGAGGGAGGGAGGGAGGGAGGGAGGGAGGGAGGGAGGGAGGGAGGGAGGGAGGGAGGGAGGGAGGGAGGGAGGGAGGGAGGGAGGGAGGGAGGGAGGGAGGGAGGGAGGGAGGGAGGGAGGGAGGGAGGGAGGGAGGGAGGGAGGGAGGGAGGGAGGGAGGGAGGGAGGGAGGGAGGGAGGGAGGGAGGGAGGGAGGGAGGGAGGGAGGGAGGGAGGGAGGAAGGAAGGAAGGAAGGAGAGAGGACCCGCTATACTTGCATTCCCCTCATGTTTAATTCCCCAGCAAACTGCAGTGGACATCTGATACCATTGTGGTTGACTGATAAATTATTACATTTCTCTGATGTCTAGCAACTATCAGTTAACACTTTGATATTAAATTTAATTGATAATACCTTGATTTCTCTGTTGTCTTCTTCCAGACAACGTCTCCAGAGATCTGACTTAGAATAAGTAATCCCAGATAGAACAAATAATATTCTTTATCTCTTATCTTGCTATATACCACATGTGTGTGGGGATGAACGTTTTGGCAACATGTTTGTTGCAGATTGTGCCTGGGACAGCCTGTACTACATGACTGATGGCCTTGTTCTTTACAACCTGATCAACTTTGTAGAATCCATCAATGGAAGCTACTGTGGCAGAGAAAACAAGGGAGGCTTTTCTTAAAGTGGGTTGTGCACTGACACTTCATTCTGGAATGTTTTACTGCTGGTGGAGCAGAGTGCCTGTGACAGCTGATCCCTGTGCCAAGGTAACTTCAGAGTTGCACTCAGAAAATGAACATTGGAGCACTAAGGACAAACCCAGAATAAACCAGATGACACATGTCATGAAAATATAAATGACACAGACACTCAACTACATCATGGATTAAATCTTTGAAATGAACTTATTTAGGAAGCATAGGTAGGGGCAGGAACAGTCTGTTAGCACTGCTGGCTTGACAGTGCCTGCTGCAACATCCTCTCCTCACTATTCTAAGCTAAAACGTTACAGAATGGGAAAAATTTTTCAGACTAATGAATTTTTTTCTTTTTGGAAATTTGGCCATGGCAACTCAGTTGGTTTAGTAGATGAAACTACTGAAAATCACTTGGGTTTTTTTTTTGTTGTTGTTGTTTTATCACAATAACTGGACAATCTCTTTGGTTGCTGAACCTGGGTTTTCCTTTCCCTTGGCTACTGATGTATTTCTCCCTGCTAGACCTGCATTCTCAGCATTTACAGCCAGGATGCAGGTTCATTTTGTACAGAAACCTTCCACCACTGTGTGCATCACTGTGTTTTGAGTGCTTAACTTGGCCGCATTTGTACTCTCCTGATGGGAAGGACCTCCCAGCCTAGGATGGAAGATCAAGAAAGCCACCTATCTCTGCTTGAACCAGTGACAGGTAAGGGGAAGTGTAAACCCCTTATTTAGATAATACAGCTGAAGCACAGCTCACAATGATAAAGGAAGAGCAGTTTCCCAATAAAACCAAGGATAAGGGAAGGCTGAAAGATTGTTGAGTCAGGCCCTTAGAGCACAAACACAGACTGCTCCTTACTTCAGATAAACTGCATCCAGTCTGTCAAGAGCAAGCATCACATGCTGCAGACCATCACAGTGGAAATGCCACAGGAATCTATAGATACTGCTAGCCTTAAAGAAGGGCTGCTCAGGAAAACTGCTGTGAATGCTTCCCTTCAGCATTCAGGCTTTTACATTGTAAGCCCAGCTGCTCTGCTTCCCTGTCTGCTAGACCCTGTCATTTACAGAAGGAATCATCATAGCATGGGGAACATATAAATATGCATAACTTTATCCCTAGGAAGCTAAACCAATAGCTGTATGGTGTTAGAGAAAAGGTATAAATTTCATCTCCCTTGTTTCAATTTTCTTATTATGACAAATGCCATGGGATTTCCTTGAAGCCATTCCCATGAGCTCAAGCCCAAGGAGTGAATTGTGAGACACATTATGAGGACAGCCTTGGAGAAGTGTTTGGAATCAAAATCCACCTCTGCAAAGGTCCCCCTAAAAAAGGCACTGAGTTTTGGACACTGGGAAATGCTCTTCTGAACCTGCATACCGCCATGGGATGTGGCCACTTCCCTTGTGCTGCCTGGGGCAAGGAGGAGGAACCAGCTGAACATCACACTGGGAACCAGGGTAAAGCAAAGTCTACACAAACCAAGCTACAAGGTGAGCAACATAAATAAACTTTCTGAAGTGTTGTGGTGTGTGTTTTTGATTGTAATTCAGTCCTAGTAGTCAGTTTTATAACCCTCCCCCTATTCTGTATTGTTATAGCATATTTTAGTACCAATAGATTGCTCCTTTCCCCCCATGTTGTTGCTTTTTGCCCCAGTTATCCACCTCCCCAAAGACCTGCCCGTTTGTTCCCTGTTCCTCCTCCCATTGAATGTCAATCCCTCCCCAAGCCTGCCCCTTTCTCTAGAAACTTCCCTATCAATTTTGTATTCTTCGAAACCCCATTGGTTTGTTTAAGTTTTTCTCCTCCCCTGTAGTCCCCTATTGGTTTAAACATTGTATTCCCCGCCTTGTGGTCCACCCCCTGTTTCTCCCAGTTGGTTAAAGATTGTATCCTCCCGTGGGACCTCTCCCCATTTATAAGTTGATGTATGGCTTTGAGTTAGTGTCTTTCTGTTCCTGACCGTGCAGGGAATAAACTGCTTTGAAAAATATACAACAGACCTCTCCTTGTTCCGTGTTCCTACCCTCGGCGCAGTCCTATCCCCAATGCAGTCCATGTGTGCCATAGAGCAGCTGTGCCCTACAGCTGCATCCCGGATTCCACAGCTCTCTGGGGATGGCCCACTCTCGCTGACAGTGCTGGGAGCTGGTCGGGCTGAAAAAATCCAGCACCACAGCAGTATACCAGAGGGATGGTGATTGGGAGGGACAGAAAGGAAAGTTTCCCTAAAGTAACCATCTTTTTCTTAAAATTAATGATTTTTCTTTGGAGTTTCCAGCAGACACACCAACACCTACACTACCTCATACAGAGCCAATCACAACAACACTGCCACAGGTGGCAGAGAACCAGTCCCTGCTGAAGGAACCTTCTCCTGACTCAGTTTCCTGATAAACTATACTAAGAAAACCCCACACCCGTCCTGCCAGCTCGAAGAAAATCTGTTTGGACATTAGGTACTCAGAATTGTTTGCCTTTTGAAAACTCTTACAGGTGCTTTTGATTGTTTTTGTCATTTTGTGTTGATTCAGTCAATCCTTCAGAGAAGCTTTCTTAATAATATCGAAAGGGGGAGTTGTGGAGACCCTGGGGGCATTCCCTGGTTTAGAGAGACATAAGAAGCTTCCCTCAAAAAGCTGTTAAGACTCCCTTGGCTCATTCCCCTGTTCCTATATCCCTGAGCCACTCCCTCTCTGTTCCCTGGTTGGCCCTCATCTTTGTACTGCCCCAAGACTAGGTTCACCTCCAGGCCCCTCGGCAGAGAGAAGCCTGGACCCACCACATGTGTGTGCTTTGGGACTCTGAACATCTCGCTGTGCAGCTGAATTAAGCATCTGTGGATACCATGCAAAGGCCCTTTTTTCTTCCTTACCCTGGATTTTACTAGCAACTATTCAGACTGCAACGGTAAAGATCTGTGTTCACTAATAGCCACAACCTAGTTACTCCTTACATTTGGAAAATCAAACCACAGTAAAAATAATATTTTCAAACTACTGTTCTTTTCTACAACACCACCTAAATGCGATCCATCCAGCAGCACACAGGTTCCTGGCAAGCAGAAGTCATGCCTGAGGGAAAAATGGGTCTGCTGGGGGTGAATATCTCCTCCAGCCCAGGACATAGTACAGTGAAGTAGCGCTTCACACCCAGGAGCCAGAGCTTGCCCTTTGGCCCTGCTGAGGCCAGTAACAGCTTGGCACTGGTCAAGGGCAGCACGAGGGCTGTCACTCTGTCCTGACCCAGAGAAAAGCTCTTCCCCAATATTGTCAAAGAAGTTTGCAAACACACAACTAACAAGAGGCAGTGAAAGCAGCATTGCTGAACTGCAGATCACAGAGCTGTGGATGAGATTCACAGCTGTGTTACTTACAGTCATTTTACTCTGTCTTCAATATTTTATTTCAATATCATAAACATAGTTTTATTAATTGTAAAAAACATTTGGGAGGAATGCTGAATTATTTATTGTTTGAAGCAGGCAAACAAACTGGTTGTCAAAACAGATTTTTAAACTTAACACAGAGTCTCGTAATGAAGTGCGATTTAGAAGGTGCAGGGTGTACCTTCTACAGCTTGAACTCCTCTCCAAAAAAACTGGTCAAGGGAGCTGCCAAAAAAAAAAGGCAGTTTTTTTTTCTCAGAGCAGGAATATGCCTGCACTCTGCAGTGCTCCCAACTGCTCCCATCCCATCCCATCCCGAGCAACGAAGGCTCTCCAGCATCCCCGATGCCCTCCCACAAGGCATGTCTGAAGCCTGTGCTGAAACCAGGGGCAAGTTTCACTGCTTGACCTGTCCACAGTCCCTTTGCAGGAGCAATGGGGTATCCTAAACAGTGATTGACTAGATCTGTGGGGTCTGGTTTTGCAGAAGAGCTGCCTCGGTCTTTTCAGTGTGTTAGATTCAAACATCAGTTTGCTGGGCTGGGAAGTCCCGCACCTGGTGGATGGCAGCTGTCTCCAGAGAACTCCAGCACTAGTCAAGCTCTCACCCTGCTCCTGCACCACAGCTCTGCACGAGGCCTAGGGTACTCCCTGAGCAGCAGTGAAATTCTACTTTCTTGTTAAACATTCACAGGATACTATTCTTTTCAAAGCACATTTCAATGTCTACAAGTACTTCTAAAATAGCAGAAAACATAGATACAGGATGTCAGTCGGGCTTGCAAAACTGCCCCCAGAAAAATCACAGAATCAGCATCAAATCCATTACATGCTTTTTTACCCGCACAGCAATTATTCTGAAGGCTTTCACATTTTAAATTTTATTTAGTTAAGATTGCCAGAGCCATAAAAAAACTAGGAAAATTTTAGCATGAAACTGATTCCTATTTTGAAGATAGGTCAGGTATCAGAGATTTGATTAAAAAATAGCTGTTATACATTTTCCCATTTCTCTCTTGTTACCTTGTTTAAACACTTCTAAACATTGTTAAAAAAAAAAGGTATGTCCCTGAATTTCATTATCAAAGAATCTATGAATTTTTCTTTTTTGCAATGAAATTATAATGTTGACTTTTACTTTGTACACAAGGGAATAAGAATATGGGAAAAAAAGTTTCAAAGGATTTAAGAACACAAAATAATGCAACAAAACTATGTGTGGAGATACAAAATTACAATTCTCTCCATCAGGTTTGCATACCTAAAAAAAGATAAAGAGGCAAAGTTTTCTGAGAGGTACAAAAAATTGAAATAAATTAGGAAAAAAAAGTAATGACCTTGCAAAATCTGTGTTTAGCTGGATGTAATGTTTCCTCTACTCTGCAGATAGAGGTTTCACTCTTGGGGCTTTTTGGTCCGTCTGGCATGAAAAATAACAGCTGTGATTGAACATTACTTTTTGACATGAAGGAAACTTCTTTTCAGTGTGCCTCAACATCTCAACTGTGTGCCTGTATGGCCACTCATTATAAGATATGGCAGCATCAAGGACACATTACACCTTGAAGTCATTTTGATCTCAAATGCATTTTCCTTCACTTTGTTTCAGGCTATTTTCTATTATATACCAAGTCTTGGAATACTGTTGGTTTCAATTTTTGTCCAAAAAAGAACTGGAGCTGGAGGTGGCAAAAGCATGTGTTGGAGACTGTACAATAACATGGAAATGCTTTGTTTGAACTCTACAAAGGCTTTTTTTTTTTTCCCTAAGTATGAATGTCAGAAATTGTGGGCCCTTCAGCAGTGGCAGGGAATGATAACATGAAGACCAGTCTCAGGTTGGTACATGGTCTAGGAACATTTTGGAAACTGTGAGGAAAAAAATAAATACATTCTGCACCTGGATGAAAAATTGCTTATTGCCAGCCCAGTTTGGAGTGAGGAATTGGATGAAGCTCTCCCATATCTCCAACAGGAGTCTGGGCCAGTTGGATGTCTGGTCATGCAAGCTGGATGTGTCAAGAGGAGGAAATAAAAATCAGAGTCAGCAGCAAGGGTATGCTGGTGTTGCAGAGATGAGGTGGAATCAGGCTCCCTCAACCTGCCAAGTGTTCTAATCACTTGCCTAATGGGCTTCTGCCACCATATGCTAATAAAGCACCTGTCTCTACATCACACTTATGAGGGCTAGAAAATTATACACTGTTTACATGGCAAATTAACAATTTCAGCATTTCCAGTAAACTAATTGACATAAACCATTCCCTTCCTCTGCCCATCCACTGCCTCCCATCTTTCCAGTACTTTTTCTGCTTGTTCTCTGCACACATGGCCTTTGCTGCATCTAGAGCTACCATAAAGTACAATTCCTTAAGCTCGCTGTAGTTACAACACCTAACACCAACCAAGTATCTAGTCCCCAGACTATGATTTGGCCCTATAACACCCAGTCAGGAAAAAAATCAGTTTCTGGGAGGCTCCATAATCCTCCTCAGAGTATTTCCTGATCTTTGTTGCTCATTACTCATCTCACTGGCTGTGTAGCTGATGAATTTCAAAGCAAATTCTTGCCCATTTTGCTTGGAGAGTGGATGCTGGAATATCATCTGACAATGACACTGGGGAAAAAAAAAGGCATAAGCATTAAATTATCTGCTCCCAGATAATTTCCCAAATGAATCACCCTAAAAGGCACTGAAATGGTCTCTCACTCTTTTTCATTGCATAACATTTCACTGTACTCCAGACTTGAGGAGCTATAATTTATCAAGCTTCTGTCTGCAATCGGGGTATTGTTTTTGTCAGAGTCCCTGATCATGGGAGAAGTGGCATTGCCAAGTTTGCAAGGCTGGAGGATTAACCTGTAAGCAGCAGAGGGCAGGCCATGGATGCCCTGTGAGAGCAGGGGGCTCTAATAGAAAGAAGAGAATTTAGACTGCATTGCTGGTACTGCTTGTTACTAACATGCTAGTAACACTCCAGTCACCTCATCTGGGCAGCACTCAAGGCTTTTTCCTTTTTTTCCGTGGGTGATTATTCACAAGAAAAGCCTATGGCAAGGAATAGCTTGACCAGCCCAGGCACTGGACAATGGCAGAACTGTTGACCAAGCTCAGAGAGACCACCTCTGGCCCTCTGTCATCAATAAACATAAGCCATCAGTGATTGACATCATGGGATTTTTTCCTGAGTCAGACTTCAGCCTGCTGTGCCCTTCTCCCTTGCCCTGAAGCCTGTGCAAGCCCCCTCCCAGCCCTGCTCCAGCCCTGACCTCTGCCCAGCCCCCAGACCCCTCCTTCCTCCTCAGTGGCTCTGTTGAAAGCTCAGGGACTGTAGGGAGAAATATGTCAGCTGCACCCAGGCCACTTTCTCCTGCACAGAAATGTCCAAGACCCTGGAGGAAGGCACCCTGAGCTGCTGACCCCCCAGTGCCTGCTCCTGCAGCAGGGGATATTCAGTGTCCTGATACCCTCGGGTGCTCTGCAAGCCCATGGTGGCCACAGGCTGGGTGAGAGGGGACAGTACCCACACATTGTTACTTTGAAAGCCGCAGGCCTGGAGCTGCTGGAGTCCAAATCAACCTCCTCAACGCCTTGCAGGATCTGTCCCAAGTCCTCAGGGCCACACTGGGCTGCCACTTCCTCTGGAGACACTTGTCCACTCACAGCTCTTGGGGACACCCCCAAAAACAGCCCTGTTCCAAAACAGCCATACAGGAATTATGAACATAAAGTCTTATACCCATAGACAGATGTGAGGATTTTGAAAGAGAATCGCTGCTGTGAGAGCAGGCTGCACATCTTGCAGGAGGAATGTCCCTAATTACAATTTCCTAGGTGATGCTGAGTAGCTGCTGCTGAACACACCATGTGAAATTCCAGCTCACTCCCCAGCAAACAGAGATGAGCACAGCAAATCCTTGGCTCCTGCTCCATGCCTGCTGTTGGTTTTTTTATTCAGGGTAACAAGACTGCTACAAAATTTACATTTTGCTGCCTACCAGAAGATTTGGTTGAATCAATAGCTTATGACAAAAGAAAGTAACAAAACCTGTAATAAACCCAAGTGGTAAATAGGTATGTGTTAATGAAGAAAAAAGATTTGTGCAATTCATTATCTCTGATGTTCTCATCTGATGTGATTTTGGGTGGGGAGAAGTGACATAGTGATAACCATTAACAGAGGGCTTCTCAGATGTGTTTTTCAGTGTCCAAAATGCACATTTGGCTTCCATTACAGACAGACAGACAGACCCACAGTACAGGGTGGCCCGGCCTCAGCCAGCACACCTTCAGGAACCAGGAGCAGGAATTCAGGTGTCTGCCAGTGGCTCCCAACCCTACACCTGCAGCCAATCAGCACTGGGTGGTTCACTGCACAGGGTTGAATTTTGCCACTTCATGCCCATGCAGTGCCAGTGCCATCTGGCAGCAGGTCCTGAACTTCAGTTTCAGTGTTGTAATAAATGGATGAGGGAACTGTGCAGGTTAGTGAAGAGATTTAACTACCTAAAGCCACAGTCAGATGATCCCATATCCCTTCCAAAGGTTTGTATCTGGGCTTGGGAGCACGGCTTTGCTCTCCCAGGTATCATTTTACAAGTGTATTTTCAGGCTTGGCTCTCCCTGTTTTCATAGTGAAACACAAGAATTAGGACCCTTTTAACTCCGAAACCTTACCAATTGTTCTCTGCTATCCAGGTGTGAAAGTGACTAAAAGAATAGTAACACCTGGGTCACATGGAAGCATTTTGAAGTGTCAGGAGCTTTTTCAAGCATTTCAGGATATCTTTTCCCTAGGTGTGCCTTCTCCATCTCTGCTACCAGCTGAGCTGACTCCATGAAAGACTGAGTCCTGTAGAGCAGGGAGCAGTAAAGGATAACCCCCCACTTTACAACTCCTTGCACACGGGACACAGCTCCTCCAAGACAGCATCCCTTCAGGGTGACTCTCACTCCCCTGGGACCCCAAAGTTGTGCCCATGAAGCCAGAGCAAGAGCTCAACTCCCATGTCCTTCATCTGCTCCCATTCACAGCAATGTGTGCCGTGTGTGGGTCTGTGTTTCAATTACCAGGAATAATACTGAAGCACTTTAAGTGGAAACAGAGAGAATTATTGATGGTAACAGTAAAATTATTTTATCCACAGAAGTCAGAGACAGCATATACAGTCTATCAGGAACATTTAGCCTGCCACAGAGATTAAAATATTTTCATTAAAAATAGCATCTAGAGCATTATGCAGTTGGGTACAACTTGAATTGATCTGCCATGATAAGAAAAATGCTTTCTTCTTCATGTTTGCCTTCTTAAACTCTGATTCAGTGGAAACAGAGTTTCCCAGGGAGTTCTGAAGTCACTGTCCATTCTTTGCATGGTACCAGGCTCCCAAGGCAGGGAGAGGGAAGCACTGTTCCTTCCAGAGCTGTGTCAAAATGCAACATGCTCTTCATTCAGAGAGGCAGTGAGCACGCTCTGCACTACAATCACAGCCCTGAGTTAAATTCCAATAATGAAAAAGTCACAACAGCAGAAGGGAACTGTGTCCTTCATCACAAGGGAGATAGGCTGGATAGGAGCAGAGGTATAAATCAATGCAATTGGTTTGACAGAGAGATTACGGACAGCAAATGCTAACTTGCAGTGCAGAGGCACACAGAGTGCAGTGATCAGGATAAAATAACCAAAACAGCTTGGAATATCAATATTTTAATTTTTTACAAGCTGAAATGAATTTGCTTCATTTTCCTGAGGGAACACAGATTGCTTTTGTGCATCTTTTGTTCCCCCCTCCAGAGAAGACATCCTTTCTCAAGCCTGCTCTCTTTGTTGAAATGATGCCTCTAATTTGGTCCAACAGATTTTGTGCTGAATATCCTCCAAAGGTATTGTTCTGAGCAAAAAAAACTATTAATAATCTGACTCACTGGGAAATAACTGACTAAACTACCTTTGAGCCTGATTTTGTTGATTTCCCACCCACCTGAGAGTGCAACCTCTTAGCCACTCCTTTTCAACACACAATAGTGTAGTTTGAGACAGTGTGAAAACCTCCAGAGCCCTGCTGTTCCTGCCCTCCTTTGGGTCCCAGACCTGCTATGAGTCCCTCTCTAGAATAAGTGAGAGATGCTGGCCAGAAACCAACCTGGAACTGAGGGATATATAGATCAGCCCTCAAGTAGCTAAACACAGAGAGTCCTGAGCTGTAGTTCCATGGACTGATGCACAGCAGTAAGGGAATGCGAGCTAATACTAACACAACATCAAATGCCTCAGGCCATTTTAACAAACGTGTTAATATACAGATGAAAATGACTGTAAAAGATGTATTTTTTATTGTTAATAATAAAAATGAGCTTCTGGGAAAATACTTTATTTTCTGGGATCTGTGTGCTCACTTCAGAAAATTACTTGGATGGGAAATTCTCAGCCAACTCTCTCTCCCAAAGGGTTGTTACACAGCAACACCTCAGTGAGACTCTCTGCACAGTTGCCAGGGGACCATCACACAGTAAAATGTAAATAATTTCCTAAATGTATCCGTTATATTTTAAATTCACTTTCAACAACCCCGTTCTAGACACAGACTGCTGTGTTTCCATTAGAAACAGTTTGCCAACTTTTCCATCATCTGGGAGCTAATCAAGCAGAATGACAGCTATTCCAATGCCAAATAGTGGAAAAGTAATGATGAGTGTGAAGTAGAAAAGGACAGACTGTGAAACCTTCTATGCCAAATATTGATCTGTGTATCAAGCTGCACAGCTGTTTGGAAATGTTCATCTGTGATAAAATTCTTTGTCAGGCCCAAGAAGAAGCTGAGGAGCTTGGCTTTAAGACAACCTCAGTGAACAGAGCCTCCACAGGTCCTGCCCCAGGGGGGCTCAAGCATTGCTTGGCAGCAGCACTCTTGGATAGTCCTATTGCTTTGGATGTGGAAATGCTTGTTCAGAGCTCTTAGCTAAAATTGTTTAGTTAAGCGTGGGTTGTAAAAGGAGCAGTTATCTTAACTGTATTTGTAAGAGAAAGGAATTTATTGTTATGAGAAGTACTGCTGTAGAAATCATATGAAGAACAGGCAGTTTTAGCAGAATATACCCACACCTAAAAAGACATAAGCAATAACAACAGCTGCATCTGGGAGATTTGGGGAAATTCAGCAAGTTTAAGATACCCAGGATGAAAACACAATGATGAAAACATAACTTGGCATTGGAGCCATCCTTTTGCAGCTTGCTGATTGTGCCATCCCAGAGGCATGTGTAAGCCTTCCTTAGGACTAGAGAGGGGTTTTTTTCAGCTGCTCAGATTGTGCTTGACTGAAACAGTTCCAGATTCAGGCATGAGGCCACTGTAACCAGGGCTCACAGCTTGTGCTATGGTGCACAACCATAATGTACTGCACAGCTGAGGGCCAGACCAGTGATGCCCAGACACTGCAGCCAGAAATCACCCTCCCTCCCGCCCTGGTTCTCCTCTAAAACAAGGCAGTTAAGCCAGTCTCTGAAAGTACCAGTTCCTGAAAGAGTTCTCAGGGATGAGCTTAGCCAGGATATCTAACATTTATGCACTTTGCTAGTGTGTGTGAGTCATCCAGGTTCTTTCTGCACAAAGGAGTGAAAAAGCAGTGATTCATCCCCTACCAAAATAGGTGCTCAAGGGAGGTGGGATGGAAACTTGCATGGAGCTACTTGTCTTCCAGGGAGCTCCAAGAGCTCTTGCCTCACTAGCCCAGGCACAGCTCAGAACTTCTACATTTCTAATTTATGTAAGACTATTTATGTAGAATTAAAACAGTTAACCCTAGCCTTTGCAAATAGTTATTGAAGAGCATGGGAAACCAGGAATAAAACAAACTAACAAAGAACACGGCAACTAAAAATCCACCTGTGTTCTGGAATGGAACTCTAAAAAGTTTAGCAGATGCCCCTCTGCAACTGCAAGGATGGGTAGAGCCAGAAGGCAGGGAGGCAAAAGTCTTGGTTTTGACAGCATCGACTTTGGAAGCACCTGGTATTTTGACTGCTTTTGAGCTAGATTTGGTGGAAGAGATCCTACCTCAAGCTTCAGTAGAGAAATATGAAAAGAAAGCTATCAGAAGAGGAATAAAGGGCTCAGAACCAAGGGTCATTCAGTCATGGTCCAGAGGTGAAAATTGTGTGCACCACTCTGATGTCCACTAATATTGCAGAGTGCAGCAAAAAGCTTTCTTGCTCCTTGCCTTACTCCCATGAATTGGAATACAGCTGGATTAACTCCCAGATTGGCATTACTAGGCCTGCTCCTGAATTACATCTTTAAGATATTCCTTGCTAGATTGATGGCTGCCCTAGGCCCTTAGCCAGGGTCTAGGTGACAATGGGGCAAAAATCCTGGGGCAAGTCATGCAGAGCCAGATTCATATCCATCTTCCTCAGTGCAGCTGCTGGCCCTGCTCACAAGCCTGCTCTGCATTATATGCATAAATCCAACCATTGCACAATTGAGAATGTCTCAATTTCATCCCAACTCAAAATTAATTTGAATAGTAAAACCACTTTTCTCTCTTTTCATACAGTCATTCCTGTTTTTCTAAATACTGCACCCTGACCCTTTCCCTTACAACAGGAGATATTACCAAATTAAAATGATACACAGTTATTGCTAATAGTACTAATTATTGTTGTTAATTGTAACATGAAGATGATTTAAAAGTATGCAGTACTCAGAGTTCCTTTGAATTGCTTTTGAATTGCATGAGACTGATTTACATTTCTGCTTAGCATACATGGCACCAGAGTGCAGAGCTGTATTTTAACAGTGCTTATGCAAAATATGGGAAAAAACAGGTGCATAGGACTTATTCACTTGCACTGTCAGTGAGAACATGCTTCAGCAACTGGGGAAGTGTTAAAAACAACTGCATGGGTGAATAACAACAAATAAATAAAACAAAAAGAGAAATTCAAGCTCTTCCTTTCCAGATTTAAGCTCACACATTCAAACAGCGGGATGGCTCCCCACTGTCCTTTCCTCTTGCCAACAAAGTATCTCCTAGGGTAATTTTGTTAACTAGATATTGGTTTAACATTGAGTTAGTACTGTTTTACACAAGGAAGGAATTGCAAATGGAAGGAGAGATCCCCTTTGCCTTCTTAGAACCCAACCATGACTTAGGATCCAATAAAAAACAGTGAATTCTATTTGGATGTGATACTGAAAAAACTTGAGGGAATGAAAAACAACAAACTCCTCCAAAACCCCAAAAATAAACCCTTGTGGATTCTTTCCTTGATAAACAGAGAAAAGTTAATAATTGACATAGTTTGAAAAGGACCCAGCTGTTTCATCCTTTGCTATCACATCCTTGTCATGCTAACTCAGTTGAAGAGGAAAAAACCAGCCAGAATAGCAGTAGTTGCAAGGCAAGGTATGTACTTTGAAATCTCAAATGGCTGTGGTCTGAAATAGATTGTTCTTAATTCCTAATTACTTTGATTTGTTTGGTACCTATCTGTAATCAGGGAGTGAAGTGTGGTGTGCTTGTGCTATAAAAATGATGGGGACATCTCCTCAGACCAGCACTTCTAATTTGACAGCATGTGACAATGGTGTGGTACACATTTCCTTACAGAAGGTTTTAAACAAGAACAAATATTTGCCTCTGGGAGGTGCAAATAAATGTAAGCATTTTTTATAGGTATTTTAGAATCAGGGTGAGGAGGATTCTTAGTTATGTGCTAGCGGGTTATTCAGGGCTGGACAGACGGAAACGGTACGGAACCACTTGCTCTATTTTTTGAGGAAAATTCTTTAAGGAAGCAGAAAGACTCTCCCAATAGAAATGTACGCTTAACATTAATTAACTCAGTGAACTCAGTTTACCACAGTGCTCCAGTAAAAAGTGATCCCTGCCCAGCTAAGTAAACCTTGATGTATAATAATGGCCCAGCAGCACTGTTTTCCCAGCATACTGACAGGGGTGCAGCCTCTCCCTAAAGATAAAGCTGGACTAGCTGACATTATCAAAGTAGTTCACTCAGTGAACTTCAATCAAAGTAGGTTTGGGAAGGCCTGTGTTAATTTCCTGGGTTTGCCTGCTTTAGTTTGTGTTTTATATCAGGCTTTTTCTCAACACAACCCAAGTGCTCTCCTATGGAGCGGGAACCCAAGATCCTCTTGAGATAAAACAATTGTTAGAAACGAGTTTGCACCTATGTTCAGTTTTTCCTTTCTAAATTTGATTCCAAACCTCAATCAGGGAAATTAACAATCACATTATTACTTTATTTATCATCTCAGAAAATAACAGTTTTGATCTTGTTCATGCTATTCTTTTTTAGACAAAGCAATTTAATTCATTTATAAAGGATTTTGAACTGTCAGTACCACATCTCATCATAATCGCACACTTGAAGATAGATGACATCACTTGCCTTCCCCCCCCCACCCCAAAATGTGCATACATTATTGATTTTTCCAAAGCCTCATGAATAGGGTAGTTTTTAATCATTAAAAATTAAAGAGAATGCTGCTGGTTGGCAAAGAAGAATGGCAAATTTTGCTCTTGGCTCTATTGCTATTCCCCTGCAGCAGAGCTACGACCTTTTTATTGCAAAAGAGATAGGAAAATAAGGAGCATTGCTTCTCTGTGTAGCAGACAACTGCCCAGAGCCCTTCTGGATTAGGTACTGCTCCAAGGGAAGCCACGGGGGTAAAGGAAGTGCCCATCACAGTGCAGCCTCCTGTGCTCAAGCTGTAGGGCTTAGAACAGATCTGCAAGCTGCTGCCTGTTTCTATTCTCTACCATTTTCACTTTGCACCGTGTTTGCTTCAGGAATAACCTTTTACACCCACCAGCATACAAGATACTTACTAAGGAGGTTCCACCTATGGTCACAGCATAAACTGCTCTAGTCATTTATTATTTCCAAGCAGATTTTTGCTCAGAAGCAATTTAATTGTTTGGAAGATGTGTCATTTTCATAATTATTCCTGGCATAATTTCATAAGAGCATTGTGATTCCCCAGCACAGTCAGTCAAATCTTCCTCATGCCTGTCCCCAGCTGCTTGCTGCCCCACCAGTCATTATGAACTCTGTAAGTTATGTAGGTCCTGGGAATAATTAATTTTAGATTCTCTTTTTGTAGAACAAAACTCTGGCAAGGACCTGGAATCACAGTCACATTATCTAGCTATTTGTGAGGCCATTCCAATAATGAAACACACATACCTCTGGAAATTATACCAGCTCAAGAAAAGGCTTTTAAGTGACATTAAAATATCAAGCTACGGTTTTAAGTGTTATGGGCATTCCATTGCTCAGCCCAGTTGAAATATGAACACATCAAATGCTCCTTAACAATCAATCTCATTAAAAGTTGATGTTCTTTGGTACCTGGAAAGACAACTACAGATGACATGTTTAACAGGGCTGATGGTTATCTACCTGATTCTATTGCATGAATGCAAACCCAAATACATCTTCAGTGGGCCACTGAGAGTCTATCAAAATAATTACTTTATGGATAATATCTTCATTGTTTCTGAAAAAGTTCTGTTCCCAGAGTCATACCGATTCTTTTTGCTTTACTTACTGTAAACCTGCCTTTATCCTACTCCTATCCTATCCTATCCTATCCTATCCATGTCCTTATCCTACTGGTATCCTACCCTACCGGTATCCTACCCTACCAAGTGAAAACTTGCTCTACTCATCTTAAAAGAGTAGTAAAATCATTGTCCACAGCTGTGGGTTCGCCCAGAAGACTGCCAGCAGTGCTACCCCACTTACAATTTACATTTATTTGAAATGATCCCTTAGACCTGTACATGTAACTCAGAAAGGGGTCTAAGCATTAATCTCTCTGAATTAAAGCAATATACTGCATTCCAATAAATTATTTTAAAAGACTTTACAGTTAATTGGTCACACTTGGCAAAATCAAGAACACATCTTTCAAAGCTGCAAAAACAGTCTAAATAAAGTTAAGAGTAGATAATACACACAAAGTACCAAAGCGACCTAGGGAGAAATGCAAGATTCAGATCAGTATTTGATGTTCCTAAGCCCATCTCCAGAGGTCCTGCCTTGACTTGATCCTACTGAGAGTGGATCACAGTAAAAGTCATAGCCATGGTATTTGATAGCATTTGTTAGCAGTTATTAATATTGCACAGTCATTTCTGGCAGCACATGCAGTGTGTCAAATTGTAATTTTCATTAGTCAGATTACTGTAACTATTGGCCAAAACCACAAATTTCTTGAGCTCACCTAGAACTCCAGCTCTCCATGATGGCTACGGCAGGCTTTCATCATACAGCCACTGCTGTGGGGATGGGGAATCAGCTCTGAATAGGACTGATATGTACAGCATTGATCTCTGCAGTCTCCCCCTTTGGAGAGGGGCAGTCAGGGACAGCCACAGCAAGAGTGCACTTCTCTCATTACCCTCTGACACCACCTGTGGACGGGATTATCATTCAAGAAACAATCGGGCTTCTTTACTGATGCCCCTTTGGCCTGACAGCTGGAGTGACTGATGATGATGTGGAAGCAAGCGCCCCATTCCTGGAGAGTAGTGACTGTGACACCAAGCAGCTTTGCTGCTTGCCCCAACACTGACACCTGCAGTTTTTCATTAAAAACATACAGGCTAATAATTAAGACATTTAATCTTCCTAATCTTCACTGCTATGTAAACATAACTCCTTCAAATAGGAATATATGCCTGCATTATTGGGTGAGGGCCTCTGTGAAGATTATTAAGTGTTTAAAGAAGCAGGTCAGACTTGTTTGAAAAAGGGCTGAACTGATATTATGAATTATAAAAAGACATAACAAATAACTTGGTATCAAGCAGCTGACAGTTCTCCCAGCAATGCTCTTCTTAGAAATGGCAGAGGTGCTGAATTTAAACACTTCTTCCAGTATAGTCACTGATAAATAACTACATCATGATGAGCACTGAACCATGCTTCACTGGGGATGTGAACTCTACACATTTTCTACCCTTTCAAGAACTAAATGACTAATTTCTATGTATTGTATAAGATTGAAAAACTGTGGAGTAGTCTTTATGGTAGACATCATTTGGCTCCTAGGATTCATTAAAATATCTTTGTATTATAACAAAGCTGAGCAGCAGCACAAGCCAAGGAATTTAGCAAATTTACCATGGAGTTCCTGTCAATAGCAGGACTCCGCAGTTGTCACATTGATGGAGTTAATGAGATTCGTGGTTGGGGCAGAGACAATCACACAGCTGCCATCAGCCACCATCTCAGTTTTGACAAGCAAGACAGGATTATTATTTTGTACCTGTGCCAAAGCAGATAATTAAGTTAAATTTTTAATGATTGCAGCTGATATTATGGAGTAGAAATGCCCAGAAAATTGATGTAATCTATGCATACACATCACTAGTTTTCTATGTTCTGGCTTTCTTATGAACATACCCTATGTGGTCATTTGAGTTTCTGCTGTGAACCTACCCTACAAAATCCCCACATGACACTCTTGCATACTTGCCTTAAGATTTGTCTGGTGTCCTGGCTTGTTTTAACCTGGGCAGTAGAATAAATTCGTCCTGCTTCCTTCCAGCCCTGGGTGCCAGACCCAAGGATGCTCATGGTCTCCCCTCCATCCACAAAACATGAACGGACTGGGTGATACACTGAGCCTTCAAGCCCTTGGGCAGCTCTGGACCAGCATCACTCCCAGGAGGAGCTGGCAGAGGACAGGCATTCCCCCAGGCAGAAACAGAAAGGACAAGACGAGGATGTACAGGTACATTCTGCATGTACCACAGAATATCCTGGAGGTGCATTTGCTGCTTTCTGTATTCAAAGTTGACAGGACAAATCGCATCTGCAGGACGACATTGCGCTCAGCCCTAAGAGCTACTGCAGCTGGACTAAGAGAAGCAGGATCTTTGTGTCCACCAAGCTACTGTGGATTCATGTTTTTACAGATTAGGGCCAATGTGGCATGTAAGCCCTTGATACTGTGACTGCTACTTTCTTGCTTGTAGTTGGTTTTCTATTAAAAGGCCAACATTACATTTCAATTCTCTGCTCAATGTAGCACAGAAATAGCTAACACAGTGGGAGTAAAGAATTCCCTGCCTGCAGGATGCTTTTCTACAGTTTCTGCTATAATTCATGCTCCTTCTTCTAAAATCTCAGTGGAGAAATGTATTTAAAAGGAGGCTACACAGATTTCTTGTCCTGATGCTGCCTGCAAGCCCCAAGATCTGTGCATAGGCCCTCTGAACAGAGTGTGAAGCTGTTTGGAGCAGGAATGTACTGCATCCCTTCTCCAAACACCTTCCTGAACAGATAAACCAGGTGGCAAATGGGCATTTGCCAGAATGGATAAACAAATTCAGTAAAACTCAGAGATGTTCCTGTTAATAGTTTCTTTTTCCTTTGATCAGTTTGATTGTCATAACACTAATTTTCTTAATGCTTATAACACTTAATTCTTTTCACAGAAACAACTTCACTCTTAAATGGCAGTTTGGGACTGCAGTTTGGGACCCCAAAATGCCTCTAGCATGGCTATGCTGATGTCTCATACATGAACTATTCCTTATTTTATTCCACAAAAACATGACACTACAGACATGCTTTACTGTTGGCTACTGTATTTATGATGATTCTCTTGTTATACACAACTGTGGTGCTGAATCATTGCTGGCTATTGGAAACTTCTCATCCTTCAGCAAGGAATGCCTTTGAATGGCACCAATAAGTACTGTTCAAAACACGAAAACGAAGCCCAGCCCTTTCAGGAAAGGACAATCAATATTTTTCCTCTCTTTATCTATTCAGGCACACATCAGTACTAATTAACTTAGGACTAGCATAACTTGATAAAGTTAAAAGGGATCTAAAAAATTACAAAGCTAAAAGAAACCTAGTTTGTTTGACATTAGCATATATATATTTTTAAAAATAAAGATTTAAACCAGGGTCAGTATTGACTGTGTATGTCCTTAGTTTTTAAAACAATCTACCTTTGATTATTGAAATGCAGTGCCTGGCACTAATATTTCAGGCATGTAACTAGGTTACAGATAAATACATTTCATAATAACCTTCTGTATCCAAGTAATAAGGCTGTGATGTAGAGACATAACAATAAGCTACTAATAATTTTTTTTTTACTCTCACAAAGCCACAATTTCACTTAGATAAATCAGATAATTAATTATACCAACTGCAGAATATCTATTATGATTTCAGCATCTTAACAGAACATTTTAATTAATAGTTAAAGAGCAACTCTAGCACTTTAGGCCCTCAAACTTCAATGCAGGGAGCACTTAGTTTCCGCTGAATGCAACAATGACAGAGGACTGTCATCAGAAATTACAGCCATTAAAATTTGACCCTAGGTAGCTTAAATTTTATAGTCTCCTCAATTTAATTTCTGATTTTTTGCCTTCTAACCTTACAAAACAGAGTGATTGAAACAAATTGTACATATTCTGTCCAATGTATACAGTAAAGGTAACAAGCATGGAGAAGTACTTGTAATCAGAGCAGAAAATATATAAGGAGTCATGGTAAGTCCAGCACTAGTCTTGTAGCTGCAGTATCTTGTCCTGTGTTGACATTTGCTTATTTCTGTCTCTAGAGATGGGAAGAATTGCTTGCACAATGTGCTGTCTCTGTTAATCTAGTTATGCATCCATTGCTCCATATTCTGCACAATCAGTTATTTTCTAGTAACATGAGCCCAAAGCACAGCAGGCAGAAGGGGACAGAAAAACTCCTCACTATGTGGGCACCCTGTCACTGGCTTAGACATCTTTAAATTTCCTGGGAAAGATCAGGCTGCCAGTGGTAGACATGACTGCACTCTGCCTGAGGTCCATCAGATGTATGTATGACACCACTGAAAAAGGGGAAGAACTGATTTTTACACTCCATTGCCAGTGCCACCAGTGCCCATGTGGTGCTGTTCAGCTACAGTTTTCCTGCAGCAAAACAAGCGGGATGGGCAACATCAGTCTACTGAGGCTTAGCCTGTTCTTTTGCTGTATGGCCTCCCTTGGAAAAATCCACCTTTTCATTCTTTGGATATTACAAAAGATGAGGGGAAAAAAAGGGAAATGGGCCCGATTTCCTCCCGATCATTCCTGCATCATAAGAACAGCTGCATGTTCCAGGCTCAGAACAACCAATTTAATTTTCTGGTGAGGAAAACAAAAGAGCACTCCTTGAGGAAAGTTAAAACTCATAGAGGTGCCATAAAAATAGGTATTATATGAGTAATAGCCAGAGGAGGAACTTGCTGTATATATATCTCCATGGAGGAAGAGCTCCATTCTCAGAAACCATTAGAGATTCTGCGTAAGTAACACACAGTACAATGTTGTGGCTGAAAGCAAAGCTCTGTTCACACCAGCCCCTGCAGGGGCAGCCCACGCAGCTTTTTGCCCTGCCACAGGCTGGTGTGGCCATCACACAAACTGCAGTCCCACCTCTCCTCAGTGCCAGCTCCTGCCGCCCTCAACTCCTCCTTGATGCTGGCCTCACCTGTGTCCAGGTGGATCCTGCTTTTCTTCAGGGCAATGCAGACTCACAACTAATCTAAATTTTAACATAGAAGACTAGTATCCCTATAAGGTGGAGAAAATTACTGCTGCTGCTTTAGCTCCAAAATAAGAATTATAGGGAGAACTGGAGGTAAATAACACTCATCTGTACTTAGGTTTTGGGTTTCAGTCAATTTTATTTAAATCTTTAAAGCACCCTGAGCTGCACTGCAGAGTTAATGGATTTGGCAGGTATCAATTCTGGCATGAAAAGCTAAACTCAAAGCACATAGCTCTGCTTCTTCCTGATCAATGTAATTGCATTCCACAGGAGCCAGAGGCTTTGCACACACACACCTCCCACTGCACCCAGTGCCGGAATGCTGCAGGTCCAGCCTCCAGCTCGAGAGAGGAAAGCACAGTGAGCCAGCAGGGCTGGCTGGGCTGTTGGCACAGACAGAGGGGCTGAAACACTTCGTGTTTGAGGACCAAAGACAACCCAAGAGGTTGTCACAGTGCCACCACTGTGTTGCTCACTGGAGAGCAGAGCTCTCTCAGGGGCTGGGGACATCCTCGTTTCTCTGGGTGCAACACAAAGGTGGGACTTGGCTGCCACATCCCCAAAGTCTCAGACACCCTCATGGAGTGGACACTGGTAAACTGACTTTCTGCACATCTGCATATTACCGCAATTGAAGCTCACTAGAAAGTTACTATTTTCTGACATCAGTATTTTTAAGGCTTTCAGAAATAAAATTGAAATCCATTTTGAGTTCACTGTGCTAGTGGCTTAAGGAGTTCCTTTGAGTACCACTTAAATGGTGGAAATTGTCCCAGATCCGTGGTCTTCCTAATGAACGTCTAATTGCCAACAGTCCAGTATTTCTGCCCTTGACTCCAAAATCCAAAATCACAGAAGTAATGAAACTCTCTGGAAATTCTGCCCAAAGAACAAGTGGGCAAAAGTTACACAAATTCAAGGTTTCCATTCCAGTTACTTTCAGGGTGCCTGGCAAGCCACTGTGTCAGGCAGCACTGGTTCTGCCTGTAATGATTCAGGTTTCTTTTCACCCGAGGTTAAAAACGATGCAAGATTCCTGCAGGCAGACCTGGTATCTGAGGCCTTAACTTACCTCATGGGAACTGCAGACTTAACGAAGGCTTGCTCACCATGGCAGCATATAGAAATTATGTCTTGTCATACAGAAGTCCTTTCCATCTGAAATCTAGTAGAATTCCTAGCCCATATAAGAGTGTATTCAAGGCACTTCTCCCCATCCAGCACCTCATCCCTTCAGTGCATGCAATCACTAAGGAAACTGCTTATATGCAACACACTGGGAATTGTGTTCACATCTACTGCCTGAGACTGGTGTAAATCAAATTCTCTGCAGGTGGATTTAGAGGACCAGGAATGAGAAGCAGAGCTTCACAGCATCTCCCACTCTGCTCCTGGGCCAGGCAAGCATAGCAAAGCTGTGGTCATCTTCCTGCTCCAGGAGAGACATGCTTCACATGACATGGCCTCTCCCTACTAATCTCACAGCAGAGTCTGGGCAAAGCCAGCTTGCATTTTGGTGAGGAACTTGAGGTGGGCAGGCAAGACGGTAGTAATGGACTATTGTCCATAGGTACTGAACCATTAACATACTATCATAAACATTCATAGGTAATGAACCATTAATATAATATCATAAACATTCATCATCATTAACAAACAGTGCAACACAGTCAGGAAAATAAGTTTTATTCTGACTTCTTAGAAAAATTCAGCCTTATATTTCTACCTGCAGGTGTAAAGGGTCTCAGAATAGTGCAAGGAAGATGTGACATATCTGGCTGTCATCAGAATGAAAGATTAAATTCTCTCCTGGAATAGAGATTACAGACAATCAAGCAAGTTTAATTGATAAATTCTGCGTTACCATACTAAGCTGCCACCTATGTGTCCGAATCTGGAATCAAGTCTTCCATACAGAGCCCTCAGATTTAAACAACTCTCATTGTAAATCATCAGTTCCTCACATTTCCCTGTTAATTGCAGAGAAGAATTCAGAGAGAAGAGATGGCTATAGAGGAAGGATGCTGCATCAGGCTGTTGTACTCCACAACACAAAGAGAGAGAACTATTCCTGACATAGCACATGCCTCTGCTTTTTCAGTGTTTGTGTAATTATAGCTGAGTCTTTTGAACATTCAATGCATCTCACATAAAATGAGACAACCACACATTGTGGCTTAATGAAAATAACTGAAGGAAATGTACCAAATTATTGGTTACCGGGCAGCTGCTTCATAAATGCTTTCTCCCATCTGTTTTCTCCTTCTCCTCATATCAACTCATTCAGCCTAATGCCTATAAAATGCTGAGCCAAATGTTTCAGGGCATCTCTAAACTCCCCAGCCAGTGTTCATGAGTGACTTCAGCCACCTTGCCTGGATTTGGTAGCTCCAGGAAAGACATGCTCTTGTGTAAACATACCCCACTACACAGGGCATGATGACAGCAGAGACAGCTACCACTGCAGTCAGTACCAAATATTAACAATTTAAAAAATATGTACATATTGTTAATTCAGCCCCTAATTATGACAGTGAAACAGCTCGCACGTGAAGCCTGAAAGAAGGAGGGGATTGGCTACAGAGACCCAATCCCTGATGAAAATGTAACCAGGCAGCTATTGGTCAGTGAATTGGGAGGTAACCAATCAGAGCCAATCAGGTTTGAGTGTGGATTCTTTTGATTCGGGTATATAAAAGCTGTGTAAGGCATTAAAAGCTCTCTCTGCTGCATGAACTTTGGAGTGTGGGGTTGTGTCTCTATCTCCCCTGAATATGACACCTAATAATAAAATACCTGTCAGTACAGGGTCAAGTTCTCCCACCTTAAGGTGTCTCATTTCCATGGGCTCACTGAGTGATTAGATAGAGCCACATTCATGAATGTCTCTCACAAGTCTGCTCCCAGAGAGTCATCAGACTCAGTTCTTGGATTTGCAGACAGATAACATACAGAATATTTCCAGCCGGAGCAGGTCCCTCTGCTCTCACATGAGACCTCAGGCATTAGCCGCAGCAAAGGATTGCTGCAGGACTTAGAAGATTGAGGACCTTGTTATAGATGGGTAATGCAATGGTTAGCTCTCACAATTTAGGGATGAATATTATGTCTATGTTAAGAGAAGTTTTGTTCATGTAAAATTATGTTATTGTGATATGTTCTCCCCACAGCCCTCTTTCCCCTCCCCCTTGTATTGTTGTCACTGGATGGCCTTGGTAGCCGGGGCATTTGGGGGAGGCCAGGCTTGTTGCTAGGAGATGCAGCATGGCAACACCTGACCTCCAATGAAGTTGCAAGAAAGTGATCTCCACCAATGGACGACAGCGAAGAGCTGGCTGACAGACTTTGGGAGTGGCTAGGGTTGCCTGATGCAGTACCTCGAGTATAAAAGCCACTTTGTGCGTGAGCGCATCGTGGTTTAGTTCTATGCTTCCAGTGCTGCTGTTTCTCCTTATTCAGCCATTTGTTGTATTTGGTAAGGTTTAATAAACCTTTGAAATTTAAAAGTGAGAGATTGTTTCTCACAATCTGATCCAGTAAAACCTATTAATCTGCAGCTTTTGCAGCAACACGGGTAGCAGCAAATAGATGCGGCATGTGTGCCAATCTGTCCGAAAGACCTGCCATGGAAGCAGGTCTCATACAGGAGCAGCTTGGTGGGACCAGGTCTGGGTTGGGGCTGTCTGAAACAAGTGTGCTCCATGCCCACCCATCTCTCAAGGTGTTGTTTCTCCTCTCAAACCAGCTGCCACAAGTGGTATTAAGATCAACCAGCATTGACAGGGTTGCTCAGACACAGGGATATCAAAGTGATCAGTGGTTGCTGGCTACATTGGATAAAATAATTTCTTGAAAATCACACCTGGACAGGCAGCATGTTACCTAAGGAGAGGAAGACACTTTGCTTTGCCAGCCATGCTGTATGTCTCACAAGCAGGGCAACATCTCATCCTGCTGGTCTGGCTTAATCTAATGGGCAAGCAGATGATGGAAATCAAGTCCCCCAGCTCCCCAAGGAGCACAGGAGAGCCGGTGTCTGTAGGAGTGCTTGCAGCGAGAGCCACCAGCCAACTCCACACTCCCTGACACAGAGCTCAGCCCAGTAATTTGGGTCACGTGCACACTAATTCTGCCCTAATTTACCAAGCTAGCAAACTTGCAGAAGCAAACAGATGTACTTGTTTAATTTGTCTTTTCCCCTTAGCAAGAAGAGTGATTATATTTCTCTTCATTCCCACCAGAGCTATCATAAAGTATTAACCTCGAGCCATCCAGTTCCACATTATAATTACCTGCGAAAAACTGCTAACGGATATTCTTTTGCCATCAACATGGCAAAAGCTGGTTAATCCTCTGGGAACCTATTTTTAATTAAACACCTAATACAGTATGATAAATATTGGAAATATGCGCCTCTCCCCTTAATATGCACATTAAGAATGTGGCTTGATTTCCAAAATGTGCCTAATCAATTCAAAAGTGACAGCAAATTTACAGTGGCAGGAAATATTTTGGCCTTAATATTTCAGGTAAAGGTTGTTTTAGTGATTCTATTAAAAGAAGGAACAAATGAGCAAAAATACAACACAAAATCCTAATTCAGCTTGATATTTAACTCCAGCCTTGGGTTTCCCTTCTCAGCTGCTGGCACTGACCAAGCACACAAGTTTGGTGTGCTCAGTTCTGGACTTCTCCTTTTCCCTCATGATCTTCATTGGCAGTTTTAGGTAGCAACATTCTCCTGATCTATAAATGCATCTTCCACCCCTCAGACAACATTACAAGGTTTGTGACTAGCTCATGTAAAGCAAATAAACATTCACAAAACTCTGGCTTTATAGCATCCCCATCTCTTGCTTACATTATCAGTCACATAGGAAGTACAAGAAACTTGCAGAATCCTGTTTCTGCATTAGCCATGACAGCAGTGACTCCAGTTCCATGGCAAGCCATGGGCACCAGAGTGACTCCTGGCTGGTCCTCTGACACTGCGGGAGTCACTGTGTGCTGAACCACAGCAATTTGTAATAATCATGTGTTAACTGAGGGCAATGATAAAATGCCTCCAAAACTCAATAATAATTCAAAGGTGTGTTTCTTACTAATATCTGTACTTTCAGTACTTTAGCAAACTTTAACAGAAGCAGATTTTGGGGCAGAAAACACAAGGAAACTTAATACATGGTTTCACCTGGGCCCTTCTCTGCAATTTATGTCTCAAGTAAGGAGAATGGCCAGTGCATGTGTGGCAATTAGGCCCACAGAAATAATGTATAAATTATGTACAAATTGCTGGCCTCAGTTTTGTTCCAGCAGTGTGTGATGCCTTTCTTGGGTAAAACAATGCTAACTTCTCCACATTCAAACAATAATCAACTGGGGTGCTAAGGACTTGCAGGGTCCTCGTTGCTACTGCTTTCTTTGTCAAAAGAAAGCATCAGCAAAACAAACAAACGAACAAACAAGCAAGCAAACAAAAAACCAAAACAAAAACCCAAAACAACAAAAACAAACAAACAAAAACACAAGCAAAAAACCAAACCAAAAAAACCCACCAAAAACTCCCCAAAAACAAAGGAGGCAAAAAAAGTATAAAACTTTTCACTTAGGTCAACATCTCAAAAAAACTAAAGCTACCCCAAAGGACTCTGTGCCATTGCGCTCATCTCTTCCTGCTGCAAGGACTCATAAGAGTCAAATAAGTGGTGCAAGTGCTGTGCCAACATCAGTTAATCATCCCTGGTCATATTGTGAGAACAAGTCTTGAAATCAAACTTTCATCAAATTAATGGGTACTCTGGGAAATAGTTGTTTCTCTGGGAATTAATGGTAACTGGCATGAGGGGATTCACCACCCTCAATCCATCAGCAGCAGTCAAGAAAAAACAGCTGAAACTTTTTAGGGAAGCAGCACTGATCTCACTCTTGGGTCCTGTAATTGACCCAACTCAGCCCACCTTCACATGAGCAGATCATAGGGGAACCTAAACAGGACACAACACACAGACCATGGGAGAAATGCAAGCATAATAAAATGAGCTCTGAATTCTGAAGCCAAATAGTCACACAAACGTGGAAACTGCTGCCACAGCAGCTAACCATAAAGAAAGTTAATGTTCCGTTGCTCAAGCGCAGCGTTCTGCCATCCCTGCCTTCTTATAACCGCTTTGGACACCTTCACACTGGTTCCATGAAACACTCTAGTTCCCAGTAGATTTAGGAGGGACAGTTTAACTCAAGACAGTGTCTGCAAGGGAATGTCTTCTCCCAGCCATACAGAGCAGTTCTTCCATACACCAAAGCCCAAGGGATTGCAATCAGCCCTGTCCTGACATTGCATCATGGCATGGCACAAATATCACATGACAGCTGACCCAGTGCAGAAGAGCATTCTTTAAGTTTTCTTTTTGCCTGTGGCTTCTCATTAAGCACATTGAAGTCCTCACTATATGCCTTTCATCAACATAGCTTTTGAGGATGAGGACTTTCTTGCACCTTGGGCTTTTTGATCAACTAAAGCTTGCACTGAATCAACTTCAGAAAACAAAATGCTGTCCCTTGCTTCTCCCTGCCAAACCAAGCAAGGAGAAAACCCTCAAGAAAATCTCAAGCTCTACCACTATCAAGTACAATATATGAAATTTTATGGAAAGAAATTTTATTCAATCACCTTTTTGATCATCTCCTGCAGCTGAGCACTGTTGGAATATACATTTACAAAAAAGGCTTTGGTCTTTAAATTGAAAGAAAAATTGTGATTTCTCCCTGCCTCTGATTTCCACACAATTAGCTGAGGTTGCAACTCCTAACCAGTGCAACTTCACCAGTTCTTCCCAAGGCGATCATCACATAGACCTGAATGTCAATGTCCCACTTTCAGCCCAAGACTGATTTTCTGTTTCTTGGAAGGGGTTGAAAATATGGGACACTGTACAGGTTTTAATTGCTACTTTTCAATCAAGTGAAATATTACCACCAAAACTAATTCAGTAGCAGGGAGTAAGCATTGGGGGACCCTGTCCTGTGTAATTTGCTGTCATCTGAAGTAATCACTGCTGTTAATATTACAGGGAAGAACATGTCACAAGCTTAAACTTGTCACTTCAGCATGTCATTCAGGGAACATGTGCCAGCAGGACTGATTGCTCTTTCCTCCTCAGCCTCTGGTCTTAATATTGAAACCCCAACTGCAGCGCAGCAACCAACATAAAAATAACATCGAAGTGGCTGTGCCGGGTGTATGGCCATTAGAGGTTAGTGATAAATGTTCAACAGCGCTCAAACTGGACATGGAGGTCTAATCCTTCCAGAAACCACTGCCCATTGTTAAATGAGGGATAGGGAGCTTCTGTGGTTCCACACTACAGACCCAAAGTACAGATATAGAGCAGCCAATGCTCTTCGCCTGATGCATAAATTTCCCATTTTGGTTTGTAATGACAGGAACAATTAGAAGAGAAAGGGAGCAGAGGGTTGTTAAACTCACACAATGTAGGGATTGCTGCTTCTCTGAGGACACATTCTCCACTGGCATCACTAGGTGGTTTTTTGCACTAAGTAGTTTATTTAGTTATTATTTTGCACCGGGTGATTGGAATTTTGCACTTAGTAGTTTTATATTGCACTAAGTGGTTTGTTTGTATCACATGGTTTGTTCCATTCTCCCCTCTCCTCCAAAGCCCTTGATGGTTGTCTTGCCCCGGGCTGGTTCCTCCTGTCACCTCTCCCATCAGTTGTATCCCATTGGCTGTAGTCCCTTCCCTCTGCCCTCCTTCCCCCAGGTTTAAAATCTCCTGCCATCAGAAACTCTTTCTCTTTCTTCTCCTGGATGGCTCCATCCCAGCCTCTTTCTTTTCCTGAACAGCTCCTTCCCAGATATCCTTGGAGTGGTTCCACAATAAACTGTAGGACTTTTAGTCCCAAGAAGAAAGAGTGCCTCTAGTCTTCTGCTTTTGTCCTTGTTGGTGAAGCTGGGGTCCACAGCTAGCCAAACCAGACCCCCACAAAGCTCTCAATCCAAAAACTTAGTGTCACAAAGATCACATGACTGGGGAACAACAAAGAACGGAGAAGGCCCAGCCAGGTCAGAGAGACACAGTGGCACTGTGTTTTCACTGGCCACAACCTCATAAGACTAAATCCAGGCCTCACACCAGCTTGGCTGGCAGGGTCTTCCTTGGCATACATGCAGTGAACATTCTGGTTCAGGAGGAGAAGAGTAGGAGGTGGATGGAGGGCACTACAGGGATGGCAGCACAGCAGGAGAAAGTATTCACTGTCAGGGGAGCCACTCCTGCCCTGGCTTTTGTTTAGCAGCACAGAGGAGGGTAACAGCAATGGTGTCACGACTGCAAAACCTTGCAAAACGTTCCCCCTCTGTCTGCTCTTGCTGGAGTCATGCTAACAAGAGTGTGCCTGCATCCACCTCAATAACCTCTGTGTGCTCTGCAGATATGCTGATAAAATCAGACACTTAGCCCTTATCTCACATCTAAGTGTTAAGCTGTTCTGTATGTTCTGACATCTCCTTGCAGTTAGAAGTTCTCTCCTCCAAAGTACACTTTTCATTTGTTCTAATTTGATTTTTCTGTTCCTGATTGAATTCCCTGACCTAATAACATAGCAGTACCTTATAAACAGAGAACAACAGCTAAATAGCATTGCTGTTCTTTAAGGAGAACAAATGTGAAGAAATTAAAGACAATGAAAAGAATCTGTCTAAAGGTATCTTTGCAGAGTAGCAAAGTATTATATATCAGACATCCTGGACACCATGCCCTGTGCTGGGGGGCAGAGGGAGGACATTCTCCTGGACCAGTTGTGATCAGAAGCATCTCCTGCCAACTTGGGCAACAGTGCTGACAGATGGAACATGGTGCTTGTCAGTACTAACATAGTTGGCAAAGGGTTTCAGCAAGGGATAGGAAATCCACTTCAGTCATTATTCAGTGCTTTTGAATATAATTCAAGAGATAGAAGCTATTGCTTCTCTCATGGTGAAACCACACTACTGTGCACTCACCTATGTTTATCATAGAAAGAAAACAGCAAGAAAACTCACAACAGGATCCCAGACAGGCCAGACCAGAGAGGCTCCTACCTCTGGCCTGTGAGGATGGCTTGGCTCTCCTTGTGAGCAGTATGGGTGCTACAGGGGAAAACAGGCATGGAAAAACCAATCTGGGAAAAGATAACTGAGATCTTTGCTCTGAAGAATTAGAGAGACTGATAGTGCACACTAAGAGTTTTAAGCACCAGAACATTTAGAAGGGAGAGAGCTGGGTGCCAGTGCAAAGCCTTTGGAGCACATAAATGTGGTATTCACATATCCTCTGAACAGAGAGAGACATAGACTTTCTCAGGATTTTCCTGGGGAAGACTGTGAGAAAGGTCAGAAAAAGTATGATAAACAATTTTTATCTCCATTTCCTGCATCTGTTGTTGTACACATGTGGAATGTGTTATGGAGATTGTTTACCAAATGATAGTTTCTTAATTGGACACTGGTGATGGTGTTTTGATTGATTGACCAATTAGGTCAAAGCTGAAATTGATTGTTTGGCAAGGGCGAAGGGATTTTTCATATAGCAGTATAGTGTAATATAGTATAAGCACAGTAAAGCATTTGATCAGCCTTCTGCAATCCTGGAGTCAGTGCACGTTATTTCCCGGTCAGGGATCCACTGCCATAAACCTTACAATTATGTGCATTCTAGTAGGTATCACCCAGCACAGACTTTTTCCTTTCTGAACAATTGCCATATATTTTAACTTTAAAATTATTTTATCCAATCCTTTTCTGTGACATACAATGCACTTATCTCGCTGTTGGTCTTGGTGGCTCAGGGCTGCCATTCTCTATTGCACTCTGTAGGACTCTCTCTCACCAGTCCAGGGTTTTGGCATGCAGAGAAGTGTTGGCAAGTAGGCTGCAGACCAAAGCAAGCTGGACACATGCCTGGGGGAAGGGCAGTGTTTGACCCTCTCATTATTATTTCATATTTTCTTTGGCAGAAAATATCAAACAGCAATTCACTGGGAGAAGGACAGTAATTTTTCAGATACCGCATGAAAGAAATATCAGTCTGGTCTGCACTAGATTATGTGGGACAATATTTTATTAAATATTACATTACATTGCTGGCAAGTTAAGACATTGATTTACTCCTTGTATTGAATTTGTTCACAGTAATGAATGTATTGCTAAATCCCCAAAGGCCCCAGCATTTTCTCTCACCTTTATTGATCAATTGTTTATAACTTTGAAACTATTTAAAATCAATTTTTAGTGATTAATGTAACTTATTTTCTAGTTTTAACACAGCGTAGGCAATTAGCATCTGTAGAGCAAGGCCCTACCTAATCAGAAGTAACACTACTGGAACTGCTACCATTATCTTTTACATTGGTCTATATTTCAGCACAGAAATCAGTAAAAGGGTGAATCAACACTTACTGAAGCACATTCATCTCTCAGGAATTCTGTAAAACATGGAGGATGGTCTAAGAAGAATTAATAGCTGCTGGCAAATCTCTTTATAATCTTTAGAAGAAGTGTATGGAAATAACTGGGAAAGTGTGATTTTTAATCAAAAGCAATGAGCATAATTCTTGGCTCCTGCAAGACAGCCAAATAATTAATAAAAACCTAGTGGTGTGGGAAAATCATTAAGGAGAAAATCCCTCTCCAAAAAAGACAGAGTACAGAACTTCTGTAGCAAACACAAAACACATAGTCCCTTTGTGAGGTTTATGTGCTCCAAAGGCTTTGCACTGGGACCCAGCTCTCTCCCTTCTGAATGTTCCAGTGCTTAAAACTTAAGCAGTGCAGAAAATACTTTTCAGGAGGTCATCACAGTGGGGGCTTTCAGGAGGAATAAGTCTCAATATTGGCACATGGAGGTAACCTCAGAGGGTTACCCTAACCAGGGTCAGAAGGACTTTGCATCATTTTTGATTATTGCTGGGCTTTGAG
>NW_005054494.1:104291-132534 GCF_000277835.1 Geospiza fortis | reverse complement strand
CTAGGGATCACGTTCTCTCAGGTGTAGTACACCCATTTTCCCTTCAAACCACCTGCCTGTGAAAGAAATCCCTGCTCTCTTGAGCAGCTGCAATGGAAGGAGTCACAAGTTACCTCCCCATAGATGGAAGAGAGACGTGGAAAGATACAAAAAAGAAAGAGTAAAACACTCACAGAAAGAAGAGAGGATCAGGAATACAAAAATAGAAGAAAAGGAGAAGAATCACACAGCAGGAAAAGCAGATATTTGAAAAAAAAAAAAAGTTTAGAAAACAGTGGGAATTGAAATCAAGAAGCAATTAGAACGGTGCTAAAACACCTGGAGACCAGCCAGAAGTTTTGGCAGCAGGACAGCACCCCATCAGAATATGCATCAGGAATAACTTCTTCACCAGGACCCCTTTATTGCTCAAAATACAACAGTTTTAAAGCTGGATGAGCAGAACATGTTTGAGAGCTTTATTAAAGGCCTCCAGACATGTCCTATGCAGATAGAAGCTCACTAATCCCAAGCAAAAATTCCAAAGCCTACTAATCCTACAGGAAAACTTCAAAGCCTTACGTGCAGGGTGACTGAGCATTTGCCGCACCAAGAGAAACCTCCCACTACTCAAAATGCTGCTTTATCAGCCCACAGCCCATGTCTACATGGACAGTGGCACAGCACTGTCATCCTCCACAGCATCCAGACACATTTGGTTATTTATTGCTTTATGAGAAAATGCGTGAGCTTTGATGTTGCAGTACAAGCTGACTTGTACTGAACATTAATCTGGCTATATAAAAAGAAACCCAGCCCAGTTGCATAAACTGGCCTCTAAGCTGACTGACAGATGTTTCAACCATTAACAACTCTCCTAAAATACATGCATTTGACTGGTTCAGAGGGTGTGGAGATTAGACCAATGACTGTTTAGAGCCGAGAGCTTTAAATTGCCTATAAAAGTATGCTCCGTACAATAAAACAGGCTGTTTGGCTGATGTACACCAGAGGTCTGGTGTGCGTTCCGTCTCAAACACGGCCCCACATGTCACGTGGCGCTCCCGCTGTGAGAACGAACAGTCCAAGGTTTACCTGCAAGTAGAGCAGAGAGGGACACAGGGCAGAGCCTGCAAAGCCTGTCCCCACAGTGAAAAGCTGGAAAGAAAGAGGAGGGGAGAACCCAATTTGCAGCAAAGGCTGCAAGAATTACGGCTGCAAGAATTACAGCTGCAGTAAACACTGCAAGAATAATAACTGCAGCGAAGGCTGCAAGAGTCACAGCCAAAGGGCTGTGTGAAAGAAGAAACCAGAGAAGCTGAAAATAGAGGAAAAAACCCCACTGAAGATATGGAAAACTTTATTTCCGCGCAGGACCACCCAGTACTAAAGGTATGGAAACTTCTTCTTGAGGAATGGGACCTAGACTATGGTGAAAAAGCATTATTAGCATTAATAATGTGGGCTAAGAACCATGGATGAGACACAACTAAAGAAGCTGCTTTTGACTTTAATACCTGGGCACGAAGTGGTCAAATTATAATCCAAGCAGCTTCCAGAGGTGACAAAAATGCAATAAGCTTTATAAAGCCATGGAAACTTATTTTAGATTTAATAAGACTGTTAAGTACTGAAGCATATCGTGAGCAATGGACACTGGAGAGCTGAAGTATTTGTCTCAGTTTGACCTCTCACCAAGGTTTCCTCAGTTCCCTGTACTTTGCTGGTTTTCCAGCTGGGTAAGGGGATGGTGCTGCACACACTGTACATCAAGCTAAGCAAGGCACAGCTTTTGGGTTGTACATCTTTGAAGCTTCATTGTTGACAAACAACCGTGCTCATCCTGAGCATGGTGCACAGGAAGGGAATAAACTAGCAGCACAGGAGAGGAGGGAGCTCTGCCCCACTACCCCAGCACACATTCTCACAGACTCAAGTCGCCTTTGAGATTTTGGACAAGAAGAAAATAAGATTAAAAGAGATGTGTCTGGAGGATACGTGGAGGAGGAATAGTTAGTGTTCGCACTTTTGTGCTGCCAGTCACACAGCATCTAAGAACTGTTCTCCTGCATATGCTAGCACATGGATGAGATGGGAAGCATCAGCCTCTAAAGCTCCCACCTAACCCGTTCTAACCTGGCTACAAGGGAAACTCTGGTGCCAGCTGCTTCTTGAGCTGTTACAGCTAAACTGCACAAAGCCTTCAGTAACACTCTGATGGCAAAGCCTATCCCCCTTATCCTCTTCCTGCTTTCAGAGACCACCCCCTGCCATCCTTAGGTCCTAGTTTTGGTAAGACTCAGCAGTTTGTTGATGCAATTTAACTACTGAAAATAAGATGTAGCAGCCATGCTCCACAGTCGACTAGCAGTCCAAAGCTGAAGGAATTGGATGACAGTGAGTCTTTTTGGTAGCCTAACAATGGGCTGTATAGCATGAGTTTGTTTTTATTTCCCTATGTATTATAGCCACACTTAACTATCAAGCAATGGAAAACAGATTAGCAGGGAGGAGGAGCACAGATAATTTCTGTGTCCAGACAGCTGATGCTATGTAGCTCCTGCTGTGGTCAGTCACTGCCTCCACCTGACCTGTCTCACATGGCTTGTGACGATAATAGACGTCAAGGTTTCCAAGACCCAAACTCTCTCTTTATATAGGGGCAATACAAGAGTCCAGGCTTCATCAGGCATTGCCGCCCGAGAGTTCCTCACCTCTGGTTTGTGAGACAAAGCACTAAGAACAAGGCAGTGTGAATAATAAGAAAAGCAAAAGGCTTACCAAATGGGTCACTTTCTCTTCCAAGTGAAATCAAACCTCAGAGCAGCTGTACAATACTTAGTTTATTAGTGTTGATCCAAAAGTTCACACTGCCTGCTCTGGCACCTGTCCTACCTGCTTGCATGCTTTTACAGCCTCCTTTGACAGAAGCAACTTTTTCTCCCAGCTTTTCTCGACCAAGCTGACAGACTTTGGATTCCCTTTGCTGTCCTGATAACATTATCCACTTTCCTCTATTTTTTATTTTTCTTTCTGCATTTTCTTTTTGCATATTGATACCAAATAACTCTTCCCTTGATTAAGATTGGGGAACATGCAGAAACAAGCAGACACATGCTGATACTAGAAATTCATACCATTTTTAATAGAAAAAAGTTTTGCTTCTTCCATGAAGTAATTTTGAGTGTATCCACAGAAAAAATTCTGAGCTGGCTTGTGTGGCACTTGTTTCTTATACTATGTTTAAACTTACAAACACATATAAACCCGGTGAGGTAATCTTGAGTGTCCTAGAAAGAGATTAATATCATACCTAAAAAAAATAAACATGTGGACTTCCTGACACTAGCTTCTATACTCATATTCACAGACGCAGTTCCTTTGTAATGCATGTTCATGACCCCTTCCTCATTCTGTCCTAACCTCCTACTGTGCTCCCTAGGATTATACCAGTGCACTTTGAGGACACACAGGGCTGTAATTTAGGCTGGAACTTCCTGACCACCTTGTCAGTCATCTCAGTCTCAGTCCCCACCAGTGGCTTCCTGAGACAGGTTTGTGCTGGGCATGACAGTGAGGGAGTGAAAAAAAGCATTTTGCCAAGAACAAAATTATAATTCGCTTTCTCCTCTTTTTTTAGCTTCTCCCTGAGGTTTAGGAAGTGGTGAAACAGTGGGGACAGACCATCATATAAAGAAAGACTGGGCCTAGACCTTGGGCTTCTTCTCAAGAGAGCTCAATAAAGTAAACCTTCATCTTTTGAAGGCTTAATGTCTTGAGTTCAGGCAAAATCTAATCTGCTTATTTGGAAAGGCGAAAAGAGAAAGTGGAATACTCCAAGACAGGATGAATACTTCTGAGCCTGGGTAGCTGCAAACTTTTCTCAGTATTAATCACTCCTATTTCTGCCATGCTTGACTAAAGAAAAAAAAGAAAAAACTACAAACTGAGACAAATATTAAAACCATTTGTCACCACAAAGGCTATACTACAGATAGACAACATCCTTGGATGAAGGCAATAAAGGTTTTTGAAACAAACAAACAAAAAACTTGCTGTTCACTTTATAAATTTATGACCTTAATTCAATAATCCTTCTCTATAAAATAAGTGGTGCAGTTTCTAAGCAGCACGTGAATGATTTTCTAAACTATATGTGCAATGATTTCACCAAATTCATAATGGTAGCAGGGCACTCAGCTCACCCCAGGATCCCAAGGCCATTATGAGCAAGGATGGTAGTTACAGCCTCAGGCAATGCTGTTGCTCTGCTTAAGATGAAGCTATGTATGCATTGGTACTTTGGCAAGGAACAAGAGAAGCTATGTGCCCATACATCCTGTCCTTTGGGATGCTTTCTACATCATGCTGCTCACAGTGCTGCTACGGACTTGTATATAGAAGAACTGAGTTATAATCTAGGACACAGTCTACAGTGTATACCAAAACTATTCATTAATCATCAGCAATGACTGCATTTGGCACAAACCACACATGAGCATGAAAGAACAGCTGTAGGTACAATACCTCCACACAGGCAAAAGCAGTGCAAAAACCCAATGGCTTTCAGTGTAATTGCCCATAGAGCAAACTGCAGCCCAGCTATGCCCAAGCCTGCAACAATGGGATGAGGAGCACAGCTGGCAACACAAAAGCCCAGACCATGTAGAGGGCAAGGGAGAACAGAGCAGGACTGAGAGCTGCACAAGGACATGTGCATGAGTTCAAAGAAGCAGAGCAGGAGCCCTGCCAATGTCCTCTTGCAGAAGATAGATACTAGGCAAGTTCAAAAGAGATTTTGCTTAGTGATTTAATGGCTTCTTTTTAATGCAATTTACCCAGTCAATGGCTAAATTTCTACAGGCTCATGCAGGTAATCTACTAAACACTCACCCTCTGGAAGCACTTGCCAGACACTTTGGAAAAGCAGCTGCACCAAACTCCTCCGGCTTCCACGGGACCTGGTAAATGCAAGAGGTGCAGTTGGAAGGTTTCTCCGAGGAACACCAAACTGCACTTCACACATGCATGCAGCACAGCTGCCTTCAGCAGCCACAATCTCACTGCTGAACTTCATTCTGAATATCTACTGCTGTTGGATTTAATTACTCCAATCCAACACTTGACTTTGAATTATTTGCTTCTCACTTGCCAAAACAGTGGTTCCCTCCCACTTTTCTATGACAAAACAATCCAAACTGTTGCTGCTGACAATAGAGCTAATATTTACAAATAATTACAAAAAATATTTTAAGTTTGTAAATACCTCAGTAAAAGATGACATTTACAGATAAACTTATACAACATAAGATGTGAGTCACAACAGACAAAATTCTTTGGAGAGCTGATATCTACAGATATTTAAATCACTGTGTAAATCATATAGACACTGCACATGCAGTAGCTCTTTTAACACAGCTGATGTGATGATTTCTATTTCATGCAGGAGAAAATGGATTCACCACAGTGATGCTGTATTCCTCTTCAAATCTGCACAGGTGCCAAGACTCATGTTGGGTGATTTATTGTCCCACACATGCTAAAGCTCTATCAGAAGACAGTAGCAGTTTGTGCTAGCTACGCTTTATTTTTTCTTTGGGCTTTAGGAATGAAATGTGTTTGTCTTAACACTACCATTCATGGAAAAAAGACATTTAGGGTTCAGAAGATTTCAATCAAGAGTAAATTTGGATTCTCCTTTTTATTCTCTTTTCCACCAGGGAAAGGATATATCAAAACATGTTCTGTGTTTTACACCAAATACAATATTAGCTGTAATAAAAAATAAATTATCTCAGAAGTTTCAACATATTTTTTAAAGTTTCTGTATTTTCTGGCACTTCATTTTTTTGTGATCTGTATTAATACTTCAAAAGGACAAAACCCTGTCCTACTTCTGCCTGCCACCCTTGCAGAGAAAGACATGTCCTATTTGGCTTTAAAGGAACCTGTGGAGGCTGCTCGAGAGAAGCTCTTAAGCAAAGTGCACTTCTACACAGAGCCCAAGGCACACACCACCCGTTGTTACACAAGCCTCTCCCTTCCTTCCAATGCCTATTGTTTCAACAACTCAGAAAAATCAGATGCGTGGGGCCCCCTCAGCCTCCTTGGGCCCCAGAGGTTTTCCATTGCTCACAACGTCAGCCCCTACCCGAGCTGGCTGCCAGAGGCGCCACGGCCGCGCTGCCAGGCGAGACCACCCAATCCTCCCCAGCGCACACTGAGCCTGCGCTGCCGCTCCTCTAAGTAGGTTACTGGCACCTAGGGAAGCAAGAGCTTGAGAATTAACCTACGTTAATCTGCTCACTGCCCTCCTGTATTACCGAAGTGTGCAACTCCAGAATAAGTAGGAAGGGACTCTCTGGAGAGAGCAGCGTTGGTAGCAAAGCCAGCCCCAAACTTTCCTGGCTGAATTCATCTCGACAAGATTTGTTAAATTCCTGCACAATTAGTTCATGGCTTCAAACTTTCCTCCTGGACTCAGAGGATGCTGTAGGATGCAGGGTAACATTTTTCTAATAGCTGCTGAAGTTTAAAAGCTGAGGCTTAGCTAAAATAAGACATGTAGCAGATTGAGATGTTTGAATTGAGAATCCTAGATATGTTCCAGCTGGTGAGCACGGAGATTTTGGGAACTGGATTTACAAATCCACATGTCTATTTTATGAAGGTGCCTAATTAGAGTGCTGCAAGAATTAAGCTATCCAACTTACGTACAGTGTTTTCTTGCACTGCCATGTGTCTGCAGGTTTAGCACTCAAGACTGTTAACTAATAAATCCCTTCTGTAATGTGGTCATTAGAGTGAACACCAACAGGAGCCAGTAACTCAAGTGATTTTCCTTATATTTGTGAGCAGTTTCATTCTGTAAATATCTCCATTCAGCATCCAATAAACATCTCTAAGATGGTAGCAGAAGGAAGGTGAAAACTTATCCCTGGTTTTGAGACTGGATTTTATTTACAGGAATTTAAATCTCTACTCCTGTTCCTCTAAATTCTCTTTAATTCTGCAAATATCTTACTTATGCTTTAGATTCTTTGCTTCAAAGCTATGCAAGCCTGCAGAGACTCCAGGCCTGTGCACTCAGCTGCATGCTCCAGAACTGTGTGTCCCAGAAATGCATATGCATGAAACAAATAATCAAACAGTAGGAAAAACATTTCACTCCATTTTCTGGAATATCTGTAATTATAGGAAAGAAAGACAATATTAGAAAATAGAAGTAGGAAAGAGATCATTTTAGCAGTGTCTCCACATTTATGTGGACCTTGAAATGTAAATCAGGTCAAGGCTCTCTTACTAGTACAAGAAACATTCAGTTAACAAATGTGTATTTCTCTGGGAACCAGGCTTAGAAACCACCCTAATATTATCTTTGTGCAAATTTAAGTCATATTCTGCTGTCTTTTCCAGCATGGAAACTAACACCTCTGTCTCTCTGAGTTGCTCTCTCCCCACTGCAGGTAACTTAAACACCACCCTTCGCAGGAGAGAACGGATTAAAATACAAACTGTTATTTACTGAAAGATCAGACTCAAAATCAGGGAAACAGGAGCAAAATAGATAATTTACATTACTTTGCTCTTAACAATTGTCACTTTGTTTGATGTAACCTCAACATGATGAAGGAAGGGCACCTTGCCCTCAACCAGAATAAAGGACACTTTTTAAAGCACACACAGGATTTAAAACATAAAGATTTGAGCAGTTACTGCTGACATCTGTTCACTCTGTACAAAATCTTATTGTAAACGCTGCACAGACTCCTCAGGAAGGTGGTGCTTATTTCCATGCACACACAGCCCAGCCTAGCTCTGCAGGGTTCCAGCTTTCTCTGCCCGCTCTGGCACCAGAGTGGACACACTCAAACATTTCCATTTGTGGATGATCACAAATGTTCTCATTGGAGCCCTACAACCACTGTCTACAACCATTACTGATCTCAAAACACCCCTATATAGTGGTCTGTGTGCTGTCTGACATTGCAAAGCAGCACTCACAACATGAATACTGGTGCCTTAGCTATGCCTTCCCACTCTCCTAAATCTCACATCATTGGGAGCCAGCTCATAGTGCTTACAAAATACAACAAAACTGAATCACAACAAGCAGGCCAGTGACAAGCAACTAACTTAGACAAAACTCTGTATCTCTTAACAGCTATCACACAGAAAAGGACAGCAAGCTGTTGAGGATGTCCAAAGGCACTAAAGCAGCTTGGCAGCATCATGTCCTCGACCTGCAGACTGGCAAATACAGAGCAGCAGGTGCTGTGAAGATGCAGACCCGGCACTTGCACCAGGTCACAGGAAAAGCACAGATGAAATCCGATCTCCTGCAGCATCGTTCCCACCTCATTCTGCCTCAGCAGTTCAATTTACAAGGAAATTAAGCTCGTTAAACAGATTGCTCTATATTCATGGCTGACAGGACAGAAATATTAAGTAAACGAATGTGATTTATGTGGGCATCTGCAAGGAAGTTTCTCTTCATGGGAACAGGGAGAAGATCAAAGGTGCACTCAATTGTTTCTGTTTATTCAGGAATTCAGTAGGGTTTGAAACTTTCTTGCAGGTGGAAAACACTACCAGACATACATGTCCTTTGCATTTATTTATATTTTTTAAACTATTTTAAACTATTGTTTCCACACAGAATTCAGGCATGTTAACTGAAAATATAGGGTCTGATCCTAAACTATACTGATATTTAGGGCACTGATCTCCAAATGGGAGCATGTCCCTCCAAAAGAGGACAGATGCTGACCAAGCGGAGCAGCAAAGCTGTGCCTGTGCTTTGCAGCCCGGCAGCCCATGAGCTTGGCCTTGCTCTGCCACACTCCAGCAGCTTCCAACAACTGGCAGCTTGGTTTTGATCCAGATGGAGGTTAAGAACTTTTACCAGGTCATTCCCCCATCGATAATTTCTAGGCAACAACTCATAAGGGGACAGTTTTGTCAAAGAGAAACAATGGAAAAAGCCATAACAAAATTCATTCCAAGTCTAAGCATTTCCAGAGTTTCCAAAATATCTCACAAATTCCACGGGGCAAAGAAAAGTTTCAGGTTTGAACCAGACTTTTAGTCTAACAACTGATAGGCTTTATAGGTTTTACAAACCAGTAGTATGCACAATATGAGAATGCATTTGCTTGAACAGATGCAGCCCCATGTTTACCCTGCACAGCATTCACCTAGATGTGATTGGGCTGTGATGGACACTCAGAATGACACAGTGGTCTCTCCTTGCATTGCTGAGCAGCCACAGCAACCAGCCCCTGAGGAAAGTGCACACAGCATGGTCCTCTCCTGTGCTACATGAACTTTTGAACTGCAAGTACTTCATCTCCATCAATAATAAGGACAGAGGAAACAGAAGAGACAGTATCATCTACAAGAAATGCAATTGTAGTCATATAAAGTGCTATAGCTGATGGCATTACCCAGAAAATACCTGATTAGAAAATTCCCTGCTTTTTACTTCATACTTTTCTAGAGGGCTGCAGTGAGCCAGGGCAGCCCAGTGCTCAATCAAAGAGATGATTAGAAATGATGGAGTTCAGCTGTAATGTCCTTAACTCCTGCCAAGCATAGGATGCCAAATTGCTAATGTAAATGGCCCCTTCTGATGACTTAAAGCCCTGGAAATGAAAGGCATTTTCCTGAAAGTTCAGTCTCTGGTTGACTTTCTGTCCCAGTACCAAACCTGCTCTGCATGCAGGTCCAGGTGCCAGGACAGGACTTTTTGGGATCAGATTTCCTTTGCAGAACTGCACATGCTTGCCTTTACCCATTGTGAAGTATATACAAATGACCACCCTGGCAGAATTTTCCTCATGCCCTACTGTAGCTGTCTCCCCAGCTGTCTGCAGCCTGGCTAATTCTGTATGCACAAGACTGCAAATGAGACCTTCTGTCAGATCCCATGTTAAAATATTGGTTAAAAACAAAAGCCATGTTACAGGGATTCAGCTCCACACAAGACATGCCTTCAGTTCCTGGGGTGCCAGTATCACAGTTCAGGGTCGTGTTTGACACTCCCAGCGAAGCATGTAAACCAGTGCCAATTCAATTACACTGGCTTATTAGGATTAGCAGGCAACAATCCTCTCTGCACTGACACAAAAGTTTCCTGCTTCCCAGTTCTAATTTCCATCTACTGCTCCCAGTTCAAATGGCAACATGGTCAACAAGTCCTTTGAATTGTGTGGATTAGTAATGCAAAGGGGTGCTGATGCTCTCCACTGCACCACAATGTTCATCTGCATGGAATGAAACAGTTTCCCTAAGGGAAATTGTCCTTTCCCACGGATGTTTGCTGTCTCCCAACATTTTGCAGCTGGAGAGCTAACAGCATCATCCTTTACATGGCTTTGTGTACCCCACAGAGAGCAACCCTCAGTTCATGCAGTTTGATGTGCTAAACAGAGGCCTTGCCTGAGGTTTCAGCTGATTATCAAAAAATCTATGGAGTTGATGTGCAGAGTCACTCACTAGAATAGAGCAACAGCAGCCTGGGAAAACATACCTGGGAGCTTGGCCCTGAGCTGCAGGCAGCAAAGTTACAATAGTTGTCAAAACATTTGAGCTGTGCTTCTGAAACCATGCTGTAGCTAGGTAAATTTTGTGAACGTGGCTTGTTTCATCCATATTTTTCCGCATATAAATTTGACAGGCAGAAACATGTATTTTGTCAGAGCACTAAAAGCCCTTGATGTTCAGCACTGATCTCTGGCAGGCTATAATTTGGTTCCCCCCTCCCAGTAACACTCTCCTGTTCCACTAAGGAGCCCTCAGTAAAACAATGCCATAGCCTCATGAGTTTCCTAGAAACCTGCCTCTAGCAGCACAACATGTATCCTCACAGCCTTGTTCTCCCTTAGCTGTTCTCAGCCACAGTATAAAATGTCCTATGCCTACAGACTGTAGCTGTGGCCGCCTACAGACTGTAGCTGTGGCCATCTACAGAAATTTTGGGCACTTCCCAACCACCCACCCACAGAACAAGTTTGGGAGAGGAGGGTTTTTGTGGAGCAAAAGAAAAGCAAACACTGGTGTGTGTGAAGAGCTGTGGTTGTTAAATATGTCAAGAAAGTAATGTTTGGATTGAGGAAAGCCAAACAGATGTAGTAGAGCTGTGCCAGGAAAGGATGACTCTGTTACCCTTTTTGTGTCTTCCTTAAAATATCCTGGTACCAGAGCCAGGCCAGTTCCCCTTCCCAGGCCTGCTCACCCTCGGCCTGCCTGCAAGTACCAGCTCAGCCCCCCAGGCAACTCTGCTGCCCCACGCCTGCCTGCTAGCACACAGTCCTCCCTTGCCTCCTCCAGACCCACATCCTGCCCATGAACCTCTAATCAATTGTACTGTGCTTTGTTCAAACTCTTCAGAGCCTCTCTGCACTGAGCAGTGCTGGCAGAAGTAAGGTAGAGACGAACTGACCGCTATCTATATCCTTTTCAGTCTGGACAGACATCACCACAGCCACAACCACAGACTGGTGACATCTGGACACAGCTGCCTTCAGTTTTGACTTGCCTGTTTTGAAAACATGGATGCAGTTTATACTTTTAAAATTTTTTGGTTAAGTACAATCCATTTTATAATAACAGTTACTCCACCTCCCTCTGGCATCTCAAACAAATAAAAGGAGAAAAATTAAATACCTTGCCTGGAATCCCAAATATATTTTGGTTAAAAATTCTGCTGTGCTACCATACAGCTGTTACGGGCATTTCCTAGTTGGTACGCAAGGCCACTGGGCCCCTTCCTGCAGGAATGGTAGGAGGTGCCTAGAGCACTCTAGACCTGCTGGAAAATGCCACTCAGAGAAATGCAAAAGCTTCTTACTTTTTAAATAGCCATGGTATGAGCAGCGACAGGACACAGAGACCCTGAGCAGATACTCAAACTTTCTGCATCTCTGTGCCATGACATTCTCTGGGTAATGCTTTTGAATAAGAAACAAAACACTTAACATAATCACACAGGTCTGTCACCCACTGCAAGGAAGTCACAGTCACACTTACACATTCACATCTAAAACTACAACAAATCACAAGCCAATTTATTTAGTTTGGAAAGTTTCAGAGAATAATTATAACTAATACCAATTTTGAATAATGAAACATTTTAGCTAAAAAAAGTCAATTTTTAAAAAATTTGTAAATCTTCAGTCTTTTTAACAAAGCTTAAATAAATATGAAAATAAAGTATTTGAGGAGGGGTTTGTAAGTGGAGAAATAAAAGATTTTATTTTCCTCTCACATTTGACTAAAATAGAATGACTTGATAACTTGCCTTTGTTCACCTTACCCTGTTTTTTACTTCAATTTTTTCTTCAAAAAATTTGTACAACCCTTACTGACTCTCGTTTATATATGTGGTGACATTAACAACTGTAAAGCTAGGAATTACTCAAAACATCTGCAATGTATTAAGTTTTAAGCTTTTAACATCTACAGCATTAAATATGTTCTGTTGCAAAAAACCCAACTCCTTCCTAGCACCCATTCCAAACATCAAATATCCTGTAAAGCACACTGGAAGAGGTAGTAATGACAAAGGCTGGAATATTGCCAAGGCTGAAAGTTAAAAGTTTTCCTGATTTACTCTTTTGTATTACTGTGGAAAAAAATGAAACTTCAAAGCACTGGCCTGCAGAGCTGAAGTCTCTGATGCCCTCTTTTCTTTGTGGTGGGATTTCATGGCTCTGCATGAACATGCTGCATGCACAGAGGCACACAGTACCCATACCCATGGGCAGGAAATCAGCACACATGTTTGCTAATGTAACATAGAACACTCTGTAGTGAACTTTCTTCCATCCATTTTATTTTATTCCAAACCTCCAAGCTGTATCTGACTGCAGCATTTCAGGCAGGAGCTGTATGCCTGTGGGAAGCAATCAGGGGCACACATAACTTATTTTAATTTTATCATTGCTATCCACTTCTAAGACCAGCTATTTGAGATCACTCTGCCACACTGCCAGGAGTCACTTGAAGGCAAAGGAAGAAATTTAGAGCTAGCAACTGCATGGAAGCTAAATAAATTTTGGCTGAGAGATGGAGAAGTGGGGAATGGAAGCAGTCACAAGTCCATAAGACCTCTAACCCCACACTCAGGTGAACTCTGGTTAGTAGGACACAGTGAAGTCGGCTGCAAACAGCTCTCTCGCCTCTGAGCCACCCATCATAGGTGCATCAGCCACATGGGGGATGTTTGGCTGCTGTGACACTGAGCAGCCTCCCACACACCTCTCTGCACTTCAGAAAAACCAAAATGCTGTATACAGAGACGCATGTTCTGACAACACTTATTGGTTGCCACAATTTTTCCAAATTGTTTCTGATTTGAATGCTTACATCAAACAGTTTTGTTGCCAAGTGCTGTTCTGTACACTCTCTACAAAGGTAATTGCCTCAAAAAATGTGCCTGTCAAATCCTCAGTTTTCAGTGCAGGCAGACAACCCTGGACTTGACCTGCCAGGCTGTATCAGGTAACAATCAGACAAGACTAGGGAGAGAAAGTGAAGTGTCAGTGCCAAATACTGGCTCTTAGGCAGAGCCAGGAGAAACCAAGTCAGCCATTTCTTCCATTCTCTCAAGCACCTGCTCAGATCTCCAATCAGGGGGAACAATTCTGTCCTTGTTCTAGAAAGAAAACAGGTGAGCACTAATCTTCTCTCTATTTGGAAAATACCAAGAGCACAGTCTGAGTCTTTAGAACACATGTATTTGTTCACAATAGTGGCAAGCTGTCAAGTTTCTTTGAGGAACAGAAAGAAAGTAGAGAAGGGGAGCTTTCAAAGCTTTTATTTTGCAACAGGATGTACTGGGCAAAGAAAATAACAAGGCAGCTTACCTCCTCAAATCTATCATCTCCATTCCATGGCTGTACTAAGGCTGAAAAGGGCCTGCTCCATGAAACAATACTGAATCACTTTTTCACCTTTTGAGCAGAGAAGCAGGCTGTTCTAGCACAGGGAACTGAAAGGGCACTGTCATGACCCAACAACCTTAGGAGCTCGGGGCAATATGATTTTCTTATGATTGCAAAGGGAAGAAGAGTTGGTTAGCTCGAATGTAAACCACTTGAAAATACAGCTGGTCAGGCACAAAATCTGATAATTTTGGGCAATAAGCCATTTCAAAATAAAGCTTAAAAATTACTTACTATAAAAATCGCACAACTGACATTTTAAGCAAAGTGAATTTCTGATATTTGCGCTAGCAAAATTAAACAACTGCTTGCTAGTTTAGGTTTGGGTGGTCTTTGATCAAAACATGGTTGCTCACATTTAAGAGAGTCAGATTACTAGCTGAAAATGGTGCTGCTTGCTGCTGCTGTTAGAGTCAAAGCCTGTAGGTCTAATCCAAACAAGATTCTGGTATTGAGAAATATTCCAGTTATATTTCACTTTCACTGGGGGAGGTAGGGGTGAGTACATATTTACAGAACAAACAAAAGAACTCAGAGGTACAGAAAGCAGTCAAAACTAAAAATTCCCCCTGCTTTAGCAATCTGCTAATTCAAACGTTTCCATGGCAAATACAGAAATGGCTGAATCTAGCCACAGATTTGGTCATGATTGGATGCAGGCTGGAAAGACATAAAAAATATCTATTTCTGCATCTAATTGAAATCAGAGATGCATTTGTGTGTGCATTATCTGCTCTGCTGGCCCTCTGCGTTTTAGTGCTGTGGTTTTGATGGGTTTTTTTCTGCTCATTTATTGATTTATTGCTTATGTTTGCAGGAGAACACACAAGCAGCTAGATCAGTCTCAAGTCCATCTCAACCATTTGTCTAAGCATTAACTACCAAAGTACTAAAGAGAGGACCAAATAGTCAGCTTTGTTGGCATTTGGGTCACAATGAGCTTTGAATTTACTTCCTGATCCCAACACCTCAAGTTCTTGTATCTTTAGGGTTTTTAAAGAGAGTAATCCCAGAACCAGAGAGTAGATAAGGTTGGATGGGACCTCCAGTTCCCTCTTTAAGGCAGGGTTAACTGCAGCTCAGGACTGTATTCACTTGGATTTTGAGTACCTTCATGCTTGGAGACTCCACAGTCTCCCTGTAGGGTCTCTTCCAGTGTTCAGTCACCCTCATAGTAATTTTTTTTTCCCAGAATGCTTAAGTGGAATTTATTTCAGTTTGTGCCCCTTGGCCCTTGGCCAGCCTCTGGGCACCAGGGAGAAGAGTCTGGCTCCATCACCTCTACTCCCCCCTCTCTCAGGTATTCATACACCCTGATTAAGACTTCCCTGAGTCTCCTCTGCTACAGGCTCTCTCAATCTCTCCTCTGTATGTCAAATGCTCCAGTTGCTTCATATTTGTTATGGTCCCTCAGTAGACTCAGCTTAGTAGGTTCTCCTCTCTTCCATCATGGGGAGTCCAGTACCAGACACAGCACTGCAAATGTCTCACCAGTGGAAGATCATCACCTCCCTCATTCTACTGGAGAAGCTCTGCCAAGCACAACCCAGCAGACCACCAGCCACCCTTGCTGCTGGCTGTTCCAGATTGCAAGGCAAGACGTATTCTATTGCCATCTGTATGGCAGTTGTCTTTTGTCAAGTGGGCAGTTTGCCTTATCTCTCTCTGTGAGTGCTCACAATCACTCCTCCTTCGGGAGGGGACATCTGCTGATAACAGCTATTGAATGTCACTGCATTACTGATAAGAACTGTAACATCCCATTGGGAGATGCTCTGCCCAGAGGGAGGAGCCAAGCATTCCTTCCCGGATATAATCTGGAGATTCTGGAACACCAGCATGGCTTTCTCCACGGGATTCCCCAGAGGAACAGCAGCTGTCTCTTCTTCCCCTGGATCTTCAGAGGAAGAATACATCCTTCTCTACAGATCCCCCTTGCTCCAACAGAACCACCCCTGACACTGCAGGAGGGCTGCAGCCACATTTCCAATTGGACTGGTACCAACACCCTGACACACAGGGTGTCAGGCTGGGTTCTGACTCTGTCAGTGTTGTTCTAGTGTACTGCATTGTTTATTTTATCCTTTTTATTTTCTTCCCTATTAAAGAACTGTTATTTCCTGCTCCCATATTTTTGCCTGAGAGCCCCTTAATTTAAAATTTATAGCAATTCAGAGGGATAGGGAGGGTTTACATTCTCCATTTCAGGGGAGGCTCCTGCCTTCCTTAGCAGACTCCTGTCTTTCCAAACCAAGACACTGGCTCACTGTCAGCTTGTCCCCAGGACCTCAGCCAGGCTCCATCAGCATCCTAGGAATGCTGGTCTGACATACAAGTGAAGTGAACATGGTAGAAAGAGGCATTATCTTTTAGTAGGTCAACTCAATGCTGGAAAAGGCAGACAAGAATCCCAAAAGGAAACAATTCTTAATGAAATGTACAAATAATTGGTGGAACTGTCCTGAGCCACTCCCAAAGTGAACAGCACAATCTCACAGACTGTCTGGGGACACTTCAGTGAACAGGGAAAGCTTCTGTGCTTTACTGATAGGATTGCAAGTCAAAGAAGCAAAAATCTTTATCTTGCAGGACAGGGCGTGTGAGTCCCAATCTACCAACACAAAATGCACAATTATATTGGATTAAGTTTTTACATTTGAGCCAAGTGAATTACGTCCTCCTGTACCAATGCACAATGCTGTCTTCTCCCAGAGACAAGGTCTCATGCTTGACAGACCACAGCTCTCCACTTTACAATTTCTGTGTCACTCCTGCCTCTATTGATTCAGACTCCCCATTTTCATCAGAACAAGAAATTGTATTCTTGAACAATGCTAGTATGTCCTTTCCAGCCTTTCTGCTCACAGCTGGAATAACCAAACCAGCCCCCACTCCTAATGCCAACACCCCAGACCTAGCCACAAGCAGGACATGAGGGCGAGCAGCACAGGCTGTGTCATGTGCTGAAGCTGGAAGGGTTCGGCATGGGCCACTTGCACCCACTCTGCCCTGACCCACCATGGGCTTCCGGGTATTAACTGATCTTCAGAACTTCTTACTTTAGACATGACCTGTTTATTTTCTTGAAACAATGCCTGTTTTTTGCTTTTACTTTATTACACCAGAGAATCAGAGCTTCAGACACTGGTGTGAACTGCTCTACTTGGAGGAGCACATACTTGCCAGCATGAGAGAGCATTTGCAGAGGTGTGGATCTAGCCCTGTTACAACTATTTCTCCAGGCCCTTGTTTTATCTACTACATGAAGTCCTGAAATATTTAGATTAACACATAGATAAATATAATAATTAATAAATAATAATGTGATAATCTAATAATAAAATAGATTTTATTAACACTTAGATTAGATTTTATAAACACTTTACTCGATCAAAGATAAACTTAGCAATAGCCAATGGAACAGTGGCACCCAGGCACCACTAGCCAGCTGCCCTCTGGCAGAGAAGCCCCCTTATCAAGCTGCATCAACAGCTACACAGCAAACACTGGGACAAATGATCTTTTCTCTCTGCTCAACACTTTGGCAAGCCCAGCCAGAGTGCTGGGGCCAGTTTTGGACTCCCAAGACCAAAACAGACTTGAATATGGTAGAGCATGGTCTGGTAGAGGTCACCAGGATGGTTGAGGGTTGGAGGAGATGCCAAGGAAACACATGGGCAGCACCAAGGAGTCAAGTCCATCATGTAGGGGAGATTGACTATTTAATGGACAGCCAAAGAACAATTTCAGATGTATTCAAGCCCAGCATTAGTGTTGCACTGCTCACAAGGTGAAGCGCTACAGTCAGTGTAAAACACACCAGCAAACCACACAGATAACACATCAGAGCCAAGAGGATATAACTCTGGGAACACAGGTTTTGATAAATATAGCTGAACAACCACTGTCAGCAGTCATCAGCAAGAGTGAATTCCATTGTACAGCTTAAAATGTGTAACCATATCCTGGATTTTTACTGCAGGGGACCTCCAACAAAAAGCAATGGCTTCCATCCACTAGAGCACAGAGCCAATCACAAGACAACAAAGTCACAGGGAATGGATATGTTCAGCCACAAATTATCTACATTTAGTGGAAATCAGCTCCCAGGTTCCTGGCAAGTAGACAAGATACCCCTTGGTGTCACAGCAACCCCCATCCCCAGCACATCCTGTTCAGTTCTTGTGTACTGCAGTGCCTAAGCACAAGTGTTCCCAGCTTCAGGTGCAACTCAGTGCTTAGGCAGTTACACAGCTAGTCTTACATTTTAAGTAATATCATACATGTACCAAACAACCACACAATTATGAGAGCATTACAGTAACACAGAAAGCTGAACTGTAAACTATGTACACACACTCCAACGTAATGCATTACTCTACAGGTATCAGGAACAGACTTTTGCTCACAAACTTGCCACAAACAAATCTCACAGCCCTTGCCCGCTTCTCTTTTGCATCATTGATTGGTGTTTGATATTTCCTAAGACAGTTTCCAACTTAAATTGCAAGAAAATCCATACCAACCTGCAGTTCAAAAGCATATATATGAACTGAGCAACAGATCCAGTGGAAATAGAGACCTCCCTAGAAAGAGACTCTAAAATGCAGAGGTTCGGGCAGGGAATATTTCCAAATAGCACAAATATTGCTAAAGGTATAGAGTTTTTCTTTTTGCTTTCTAAAAAATACTCGTTCTGTAAGGTATGGATGTGCTGCTGACACTGCTTTCAACTTTCTGCTCAGCAACACCCTGGAATCTTCAAATTAACCCTGAAGAAAATAGAGCAAAGCTCAGGCAAATACTATACAAACTAGACCTCCTGAAAAATCAGCATTTATAGGCAATATTTATGGATTTAAGGATTAAAATCCCTGGAACTGCTGTTTAATTTCTCATTTTTATGAGCTCCTGCTTCTCTCTTTTACAAAAACATCCTAATTTTTTCCCCTCTTGCTAATCTTTATAAAACACACATCATTAGTATTGCATGCTTGGTGCTGGATTACTGAATATGCAACACTAACTCTAACAATACTTCCTGAGACAGAAACCCGAAGGTATTGGGAAGAATTTGCTGTATATCTACATTTTATTCCTTCTTCAAAGGGTTTATACAACATGGGATTTGGAAATAAACAGGTCTCTTCTGCAAGTGATCCGCATATGATGCCACTGAGTTTCTCCTCCTCATATATGCCTGCATTAAGGATTACAGTATTTCAGATTCTTTTCAACTCCCAAGCCCCTGCACAGCAATTTCCTCATGCCCACATGTTCTCTCAATCACCTAGCATCCCACTCTCCTCTGCAAATTACCTCTCACAAAAACATTGCCAGGTTACTTGCAAGTGGCACATGTTCATTTTCTCCTCCCTTCCCCATGCAAATATCTCCCTCAGCAAATAAACCAAAAGGACAGGAAAAGCATAGCAGGAGGTCTTACCTTTTGATGGTCTTCTTTGTTTCGTTTGTAGAGAAGAGAATGTACCCATGACAGCACCCATTGCAAAAGCTATTCGTGAGTTTTTGAGGAGAATTTATTTTGGCTAGGTTTTTTTTTTATTCCTATTACCCCACCCCTCCACTGACCGTGAACAAAATCTATGTGAAATGCCCCCAAGAACAAAACAAAACAGAGAAAGACCAGACAAGAAAGAAAAGAAGGACGGAGGAGGGAAAAAGCAAAGCACTGCAGCTAGGCATTCAGCAAGAGTTAAGCTTTGAGGGTTTTTTTTAAGTCAACACACATGCACTGACTCACAGCCAGCTGCACTGTTATTATTCAAAACAGCTCCCCATCAAAATTTAAATGCTAGGTAGATTCCCTCAGACCAGAGCTGGCAGCAGATGCATCAAAATATTTACTGGAGCACAGCCACATAAACACACAGGCTAATTCTTCCTCCCGTTCCCTTATGGCTTCAACCAGCAGCCTGTAGGTCTAGCATAGGAGTGCAGCTCTTCCAGTGAATACTAAACTGGAGTCCTGTAGACACGCTGAGGGTCTCAGGGGAAGCTGGGGCTTTGGGCTGGATACCAACTCGGAATGAATAGAAATCTTCTGAGTGGGAAGCAATAGCGAGGAAGGCATCAAAGCCCCAGCTGCACGAGCTGTGTGCTCCTGCTAATTAAAAATCTGACAGAAAGGTAGAAAGCAGCAATCTCTAACAGTCTTCTCTAGCAGAAAAGTCAGAGAAAAATGACTAAGTGCAAAGGGGGGAAACAGAAAATTTCACCACAATCCTTATTCTTCATATCTTTTCTCAAACACCAGAAAGACATGCAAGACAATTAACTTATTTTTCTGCCAAGTATATATGTGCACATCTTTTTCAAGGATATTAAAACAAATAGCTGTCGAAACAAAACTCTACAAACATTGAGTTACTAGGAGGAGGTAGAGCAATTCCCAGCATTTTTTTCAGTTCTGTCATATTTCAAAAAATCAGCTAGCCATCTGGTTGTTTTCTCAGAAAGTGAAATAGCAAGTGCTTAGGTACCAAAGGTGTTAAATACACTGAGGCAGGTCTCAAAACCCAAATTAATTTGCTACTTGCACGTGGTGACTGAGATTAGGGCAGCATCTGTGCAAATACAGTATTTTTCTGAAGAAATTCAGCACAGAACAAACCACTTCATCTCAACAAGGTTTCTTAGCTTTCCTCTAACTTTGCAGTAGATTCCCTCAGATGCAGATCCCAGCTCCCCAAATGCTGGTGTCCCTGGAGGTACAACCCTGCCTTACCTGCTGTTCACCTGCTGCCAGCATCTGTTTTCGCACGCACAGGTATATTTGCATCCTTAGTGTATACAAGCAAAGAGCTTCCCCTTAGTTTCTAGTTACAGAAGGCACTGCACAAAATAATTTAATTTTTATTGTTTCATAACTCAAAGCATATCAATTGAACTTTTTGTGAGAAATTCCTGGGGGAAGGTACTGTTTAAATACCCAAGTCCTGAAATGAAACACATCAGTTTGCAGGGAATTGCCCAAGACTGGAGGCACACAGGAGCCTTTGTCATAGTGGGAGGACCCTGTCCTAGTTTGTGCAACTTTTCCTGCCTTCCATCCAGCCCCTACTCCTTCCCCCAGGCTGGCCACAGCTGAGGTCCTACTGCCCTTGCTTCTCCAGTCATCCAGTTCCCAGTGGGGGTCCCTCAGACTACGTTGATCTTCACCAGGCACTGAACAGCTGTGTGAGATTCTTAAGCTTTTTAAAAATTCAAATATTTATATTTATTTTATTAATATTTTATTTGCATTTACAGAACAAAGTATTACGTAGACTACAGTGTACATGTGGAAAATCACTGTTCTTGGGACTTGTGCATTCAACAAAGGCTGGAGGGAGACCAGAGACTGCAGCCAATGTCTCCAAGATGTCAAAACTGGAATATTCAATCTAGGCAAACTGTCACTAGCAGAAGTGAAGTGTTGCCAAGCTGTAAGGCCCCAAACAACTCCACTGATGAGGTTTTTAAAAGGGTTTATGGTTGTTTATATACGCTGAGTTAGACGCACAGCAGAAGTGCTGACAAGATATTCTCAAGAGACCAAAACAATAAAAAGAACTTTACTGGCCACTTCAGAAAATTGAGGAACTTTGGTAAAAGGCTTAGTGCAACATTCAATCAATATAAAACACTTCTCAAAGAATTAACTGGGCCAATTCAACTTAGCAAACTTTAAGCCCATTTGATTCTAACTTCTAAATTAAAAATCAAATTAAAAATTACAAGAAGAGGAAATTAGGAGAAAGAAAGACAGAAGAGGTATAGAAAAAGACATATATAGCTACCAGTGATGTTCCAACAGAAATTCCAAGAGGAGGTAGGGTCAAGACATATGAGTGCTTCATGCCCTGTGACCTTAAAATACCCCTTGGCCCTTCCCCCAGGTGGGGCTTCGGGTCATTTGGCCCCTCAAGAGCTGTGTTAGGGGCTCCAGGGTTTGGGTGTGGGGCATTGCATCCAGTGTGCCAGGATTGGCAGCCACTGCCAGGGTGGGGTTTATAGGGCAGGGTACTGCCTCAGTACATCAGGGATGTACTGAGGCTCTGTCTGTAAACCTGCCTGCAGTAAATTCAGAGTTTGGTTGTGACACAAAGGTGCACCTGTCTTGGTTTGAAAAGACAGGTGTCTGCTAAGGAAGGCAGGAGCATCTCTTGAAATGGAAAATGTAAGCCCCCTGCCTCTGAATTATTTTAATGTTGAAACTAAGGGGCTCTTAGGCAAAAATATGGGAGTAGGAATAACAGTTCTTTAGTAGGAAAAATAAAAATAATAGTAATTTTTAAAAAAGCAGTAATACAAAACAACACTGACAGAGTCAGAATAGATCCTCACACTTTGTGGGTCAGGGTGTTGGTAGCACTCCCATCCCATGGGGACTCAGCCCTCCTGCAGTGCCAGCTGTGCTGCTGCTGGAGCAGGGATCCTGCACAAGGGGGGAGTTTTCCTCTGCAGCTCCAGGGCTGCTGCAGATGGGCCTGGGCTCCCTCTGGCAATGCAGGGCAGCAGAAAGCTGCTCCTCTGGCAATGCAGGGGGCAAAGGCTGCTGTGCTGCTCCAGGCTCAGATTGGATCCAGGTAGGAGTGCTTGGCTCCTCCCCTGGGCGCAGCATCTCCCCATGGGATAATGGAATTTTATCAGCCATGCAGGGACAGTCACTGGCCCATTAACAGAAGATATCTCCTGGAGGGAGGACTGGCTGTGGAGGAGATACAGAAAACTTCCCCACCTGGTTTAATAGCTGTCCCATTAACAGCAGATAACTGCTGCCCACCTGTAACAGATGGCAATATAATACACACCCCTGGCCACATCTTGCATTTGCAACCTAAGACAGCATCTCAGCACACTACCATCAGTCTAGCAAATTGCCTGGGAGTATTTTGCTTTGTCGTTACTGTGAATTGAAGTACACTACATCTGTGCAGGATGGAGCAGACTTTGCTGCAGAGTGGACATAAATAGGCTTTGAAGTTCAGATGTGGCACCTGCCCTAAATAGCCAACCAAAACCAGATTGTACCTGATACCTCACTATAGCTACAGCAATTCCACATAAAAGCAAGCTTAGGAAGGGCAGTTGTTTATTAGTATCTATGCAAACAATCATGGGAAATTCCATCATCCCCGTGGAAACCACAAGGTCTGTGACACTTCTGGCAGCAGTCAGTACACTAAAGTCATTCACCAAATTAAAACAAAGACTAAATTGTAGCATAAAGCTCACCACTATAGCATACATACACAAGTAATGTAAATTAAGTGGGATTGGGAACAACTGAGAAAGTAGTATAATAGTATGATCTAGAAACTGAAACTTCCTTCCCATGAGACCCATGGGACAAAATAAGGTTTGTTCTACACTGAGTTTCACAAAAAGAAATAATTTCAGGTATTTCCCAAGCTGTTAAAATCACATTTCCACTAAATGTTTTCAGGACTTCTGAAATCCTGAAATCTTAATGGGAGCCAAATTCAACCTTCCTCTGACTAAAGGAAAAATTTTTTTCTGGCGGGGGTGGGGGGAAGAATCTGTTTCTTAAGCCAGTTTTTATCTAGATTCAGCTACATTCCTACATGGCAGAACTATGTAGAGCTTCAAAGATATGACGTGAAAAATATACTGTTAAGACATTCAAAAATCTTGACTAATCTAGAGATTTCTGCATATTGCAGAGAATCACCTCTTTTGGAGAATAACTGCAGTGTCTCTGTAACATGAGTCTCTCAGCAATACAAGTGAGTATTTTCATCTGTAACTCCATCTTAACTTCATTTTTATGAGAGAATTCACATTAAGGTTACAGCAGATGAAGAATGCTTCCAATAAAAGGAATATATGCTATTCCTCTCCTGCTAGCTGGTGGACTGAATTACTACTGTTACAATTATATAGCTACTTTTATCTTGCTGCTGAAGTTCTCCCCAAATCACATTATTGGTGACAGATATTTTCAAATTCTGTTCAATACACCAACCCTCTGGAGTTAATAACTAATTAAAAATACTCCATTTCAAGTACACTCCATGTACCAATGGAAGGGTGGAGACAGCTCTGAGACACATTGTCGCGCTACTTCCACTTCTGGCAATGCACTAATGTGTGAAATAACCCCAACTAAAGCAAACTCAACTGCATGTATTCAGATCAGAATGTCTGCACTACTTTTAATTTACTCCTTTGAGGGCAAATGCTTCAAGACTGAGCTTCGACTTTTTGTAATACATCACCTTTGAAGTGCGAGTTCCAGACCAGGTTGGACGGGGCTTGGAGCAACCTGTCTAGTGAAAGTTGTCCCAGCCCCCGACAGGGGGTAGGAGCAAGATGGTCTTTAAGGTCCCTTCCAATCCAAACCTTCCACAGAATATGATTCTGTGAGTTGAACAAGCCATGCTTATCTCTCAGGCATGGAAGTGCTGACAGGGAAGCAGCCTCCCTGCTGTACTACCAGGGCCAAACCCTCAGCTGCAGGCAGGAGCAGCTCACCACAAGCTTCAGGGAGCCCTGCCAATTTCACATACACACAGAGGCCAGACAAATGTTCCCACAATTTGTGCACAGTCCCCAGACAGATATATACGGATAAAAGGAACAAAATTTGTCTCTTGTCTATCGAGCAGTTTTCACACCTGCAGAAAATTTATTGGTTTTTTGCTGTTTCCCTCTCCTCTGTTGGCATCCAGAATGTATTTCCAGGAGTCCAAGAAGTTGAGGCATACTTAGATTAGTGTAAGTAGTATACAAGTTCTGCTACTTGTTACAGGAGGCTCGTTTTGAGCCACAGACTGTATGGGCACCAAGACAGGACATTTATCTTCTTTGGGCAAACCAGATACCTGCTACATCAATCACAGGGTTCCCAGCTGCTGTCTGACCTGTTTGGATTTCTTCCAGGGGAGTCAGTGTTTTACTTGTGTACTGGAAAATGGGTGCTTGATTAACATTCCATGGATCCCTCCTCGGTAAAACCCTGCTGCTAACCTGCACCGAGTGGGAATTTTTTCATCTTTGAAGAGAAGCAGAGTGTCACTGGAGTGCCTCTCAGTGAAAGAAAAGCTACACAAACCACTGCCATACTATGGAGCCCACATTAACCACCTAGACAATTACAGACTGGAAGTTTCTGCATGAAGCTAATGAATAACTTCTGAGAAGTTACATGCAGATCAGTAAATTCCAGTCAGCTCTTGTTTTTTTTCAGATTCCCTCCAGTTGGCTTCCGCAGCAAACTTATTCCTTGGTTTAGATTTCATTCTTGCCAAAGCAACAACAGCAAAAAAATTAATAGCCAATTTATATGAAACAAATCTTCTGCAATCCTCTCTCATGAAGATTGTCAACAAGCTTTCATTAATCCACTGGGAAAAGCCCAGGAATACAGCAGCCCTGAGGAACTTACAGGATTCAGGTTGGCTCAGAAGTGGGCAGAGGGCTCTGCAGGGTTCCAGGGTAGAGAAGCACCTACCAGTGCCTTTACCCTCTCCCATTCACAGAAGCCCCTGGACGCAGCAACCCACTCCCCAATACAGCCACAAATTGCAAGCAAGTTTGTGTATGAATGGAGGCACTGAGAGAGAGGCAGATGTCAGGTTTCAGCTAAAGCTGCAAACCCTAACTTGACAAACACTGAATGGCATTATCCATGAAGCCATTTTCCCCTATGACATTCAGACTATGGTCCCATTTCAAAACCTAAAATACATACTATTTTCTCTTTAATGAGTCTAAATTAGAAAGAATAATAATGCCCTGGCCTTTCACATGAAAAAATAAAAACCCTCCAAATGCACTGAACAACACGAGAGAGAAAAAAGGTGAATGAAGATTCACTGCTTCTGATCTTTGTGGAGTTACTGGCTTGCAAGATACAGAAGTAAAAACACACAAATTAAGTTATTTCTCTCTGCTATAGGTATTTTAAATCTAAGACTTACCTGACCTCTTACAATAAGTCATCTACTGCAGTGCACTGACCTTCCTCAGCCTTCTAATATGGGCCTGGCAATCTAAACAAAACAGTGTCCTCCAATAACTAGGAATTGTTGCCAATGACTTGGGAAGAGATGAAAAAAACAGGAGTAAAAAGAAAAGAAATCCCTGTTGCACCAGGATCAGCCCTACCTCTACCAGGCTAAATTCTGAGGAAAGTCACAATGACAATTTCATAAATCACTGAAATTTGAAAAAGTGTCCCACAAAAATTGAGCATATTCTCTACTTTTTAGGCACAAATATTTAAAATTCACTCTAAATATATGTTACAGTATATTTACTGGGGAACAAAGTTATTTCCTGAGCCTCCTGACTACTTTTCTCCTTGCTGCCATTTACCTGAAGACTCAGATTCCAAATTGAAATTTAGATTCTGCTTTGTCACATACTTAAGATGCACTGAAACACATGTAGAACCATTGTTCTAGAAACTGGATATAGAGAAACACATGTATACATCCAGCTGCATGGTCACCCTTGTAAGCAGAGCTCTGGCACAACTGCTCACAGTTCCAGACAGCGAACACAGGTCAGCTCACGTGGCTGCGTGTTCCCAGCGCTGACCAGCATCCACACAGGAAGTCAGCTCCTAGCCCAAAAGGCCAGAAGGAGCTGTCTTCAAACTCAAGTGGAACTAGAAGTTTAATCTGGCTAGCCAGGGTCTGAACAATGAACAGATCCCAGAGTCACTTTTTCCAGCACTGAGCTGATACCAAAGAAGGGCTTGTGCCATGGCTAAGCCTGACTTATGCTGGAATTCTCCATTTGAAGTAAGAGCCAAGTTGAGAGGGGCTTTGCCACACTCATCTCTGATTCACAAGTCAGCTTCATGGGGATAGATATTATAAAGGTACAACTTGATTAATTTTTGCAGCAGCAGGAAAAAAAATTGATAAAATGAAAAGTATTCCCAATAATTTCATTTCTTTTTACCTTGGCAAATACACAAACCTTTCTGCTAGTAAATCCATGCTTCTTAGAGAACTGATGCACTCTAAATCTACAACACCAGGACTTGTGTTCTGGTTGTTGTAGAGCCATTTAAAAGCAATTTCTATGTTGTTTCTTTATTATAAATATTTATTACAATTATTTTTAATACCTTCCTGTCACAGAAAAAAAAGCTGTGCCTAGCATTTAAATTACAGCATTCAACAACTTTGTTTATTAAATTGATACTTAATATATGAACAAGGCATGGATTAGCATAAGTATTCACACATAAAAATGACTGGTCCAGACAGCAGCAAATGAGATCAGTGGCAGCATATACACTGGAAATTGTTCCACCAGTATACCAAATCTAACAGTAGTAACATTTTTAAAGGAATGTCATATATAAAATATACTGTGCCATGTCACAGGTAAACCTGAGAAGGCACTCACTGCTCTGGTGGTGAGCAACATATCCCTCCACTGATGACTTAATGAAGTTATAGAGATTCATGGCCTACAAGAATAGAGGACTAACTACTGCTGAGAAAAGCTGTTTTCCACAAAGAGCTTATATGCCCTGACCCTGCAAGGTGCTCAACACAGCTCAGAAGCTGGAAATGGAAGGGGTCCAGCTCAAGAAAACAAACGCCATAAGCAAGCAAACCATTACAAGCAGCAAACTTGAAACAATTTTAGATAAATTCTACTTATGGATAAATACTCTGTATTTCACATGGACCAATACCAAATCTTTCCTTCTTCACTAATAAGCATCCAAATATCTGACACTAGCTTTATTTTGGGTTTAATCTAGAGGATGAAGTCTAATGCTACCTCAAATCCATATTGCCAGTGCTCGCTGTGACTCAGCTGCACCATGTCCAGGCTCAGACAGCAATGGAACTGGAATTCAACAGGTTCCAAAGGAGCTGAAGGAAGGAACACCGAGCTGAGCTGTAGGGCATTACATGGGATGATGAACAATATAAATAAAATAACTGAGAGGTTTGTTACAGCCAGGCTTTGCCTTCAGTCTCACAATCAGCTTTGCCCACAAATGTAAAAACATGCAAAATACTGAATTAGGGTGCAGAGGGTAAGCATATACACAGTCAAAGACAAATCTTACTTTTTTCCTAAATTAATTGATTCTTGGTCCACTTAAAGTTAATAAAGCTTCACTTCACCACAGCTGTCTTCCTGGAACACTGGGAGGCATCACAGGCTCATTACATTTTGGCTGACCTCGAGTGAGCGAAATTTCATCCAGCATTTCCTCTCCTCCTTGTGGTAGGTTTCCATCAAGGTGGTGTCTGACCTCCACTTTGCTAGGTGAGGCGTGAGCACTGAGGCTGAGAATTCATCAAATCTGAGAA
>NW_005054494.1:90804-104266 GCF_000277835.1 Geospiza fortis | reverse complement strand
CTCTTGTTCCTTCAGTGCCTGAAAAAATTTCAAGCTTTTAAACTTTTTCTTCAGTATTTTCTCCCTTCGGTTTTGCTTTGCAGCTTTCTCCTATACTGCTCTCAGTCTTGCTTTTTGATCTTTTGATTCTTTTTGTAATTGCATCTGATATGCCTTCACTCATCCAAACCTTCCCAAAGGTCTTTTGGAAGGCTGAATTTGAAAGATTGCCAGGCAGAAACACATCACTTTCCAGTGAATACAGCCTTGACCAGCAGTAAAGCTGTAACAGCCCATATTTTCCAGCGTGATTGCATATGTAATTAAATATTTACTCTCACTTTCTGTTTAATGATGGTGACTCCAAAGAATTCAAAGAGTTATTTTGGTTCTAATATTTTCTAATTGATTCCCTTGGGAGGTGGAAAGACTTGAACTAGATGTTCTACCACAGCTTCACTATTTTGAGATAGATAATATGCAGCCTCAGCTGTACCACAGTTTTTCACTGTAATTAATACTTCCTTTTCATTTTTTCTGCTATTAATATAACTTTCCCACAGCCTAGTTAAGTGCTGTAGCCTGTATTTATTCTATCACTGATGAGTTATTGAAAAAACCACTACAGCAGAAATAACATGTCTTTTTTACAGCATTAGAACTTACTGCTGAATTCCAAAGTATTTGTATTTGTTTATTATGAGTTAAAGGTCTTTCCAGGTCCAGGAATGCTGGGATTAACACATCCCATAGAGCAACATTGCTACTGCACAATTAAATTTGCTTACATGTTTTTAAAGTTGTTACTTGCTTTCTCTTCAACTTGCCTTTCAGTAAAACAGCCCTCTCTTGGGTTACTACTCATCTCACTTACCCAGCCCAAGCTGAAAGTCTGAACAAGCAAATCACAGACATGACCTTGCTTTCTTCACTGCACAAATGACAAAAACAAAGCCTGCCATGTTTACAGAAACCAAGCTCGCATTTATCTCCGTGATAATCTGTTGTAAAGTAACAAACACTTCATCTAACCTCATGATACTATTCTGCTAGACTAGACAGGTTGTCTCTTCTATGCTTTTGTCTTTATGGCATCAGCTTTCAGCCAGGTAACATTCCCTTCAGCTCATTAAATTTTAACAGATGTAAAAAAACAGATCAGCTTCTTGGGGACCCAGCTGTACCAGAAGTTCAGGTGAGGGGGGTGGAGCAGCCATCATCAGGAGCACACAGCCAACAGGCCCTTGACTTTCTGAGACCCATGGATCATGCTCTATTTTAGGTTCCGTTCTGTGGGAGCCTTTTGTACAAAACTCCTATTAAGGTGGGATGCTTAGGACTCTGGACATCAGTTTGCTTTTAAGCATTTCATTTTAATGTCCTAACCTTTTAATCTATTTTCAGAGGATAAAGACAGGCCCAAGATCTGTCACTTTCATAGTAAAAGACCTACTAAAAGGAAGACAGAAGCAGCCACTGCATATGGCAAATGCTGACAGAAACCCTTGTGCTGGTGGCATAAGGATACAACACAAACATGCACACTAAGACTGTACCAGCCAGCTTTCCTGGGGTTGCTGGATCCCACTTGCATCTTCTCAGGCATGATTAGGCAGCAAGCAGCCTAGACCTATATTTTCAACTGATGCATCATGAACCCAACAGTCATCAAGAGTCTTGGTTACAGAATCCAGTTGAAAGCTTCTGAAAAGCAAATCTGAAGGTGTTTACTCACATAAAAAAGTAACAAATATTTCAAACTAGTAGGAGTTGAGGAATAACAAAGCCTAACACTGGTACAGTGCAGCTCTGGCACATTATCAACCTCCAAAACAAGGAAAGCTGCATATCCATCCATCCATCCAGTAATCACTGAATTATCTCTTAAAAAAAATAAAATCAGATCTACAGAAAATTTTGTCTCCCTGAGTAACTGCTAACAGATCATCTTCAGGGCTTGCAAAACAAGGTAGAAACAAACTGCAAAGCCAACAGGCTATGACTAACAACTAACTAATCACATCTCAGAGCAAAGCCTAAACAAAGAAATCTGGAAACTCATCAGTTCTGAGAATGCTGGTAGCCAAAAAAAAAGTGGGCAATGCAAATTTTATCCCTTATTTACATTAGAGACTTTGGATAGTACCATTGGCTTGAGTGTAGGGCAGACTTTTGTGCGTGAAATATCAACAGAAACCACCTCGCAGTCTTAGACAAGGACACTGAAATGTGCTGTGTCTTCGTGCTGAAATTACTGCGTCTCATTCTTCTCAGGAGAGCAGAATTCATCAGTAAAACATACCACTTTGTCCCAACTAATGATAGGACATTTCTCAAGGTCAGTCATATTTGCAAACAGTTTGTCGATTTATAGCATTACGAAAAATTTCACCCAAGATACTGCAATATGTCACTAATGTCCTATTAATAAATATCCTGACATAGTTACTTTCTTTCATTTCTTAAATTTAGTCCATGCTGGTACAAGGTAAATGCCTTGCACATACAGAAACAGTACAGGATATTGCTGAGTCTGATACATTTATCTCAGAATGACTCTCGAAACCAAACACTTTAGAACCAGAATGACAATGAAAAAAGCTACAGCATTTGTATTTGATATAGTAGCTCAGCATAAAATTCTGGAGAATTCACACTACTTAGCCCATAGCCCAGCTGCAAATCGTATCCACAGTTCTGCTAAAGACATTTCTGTCCTTCATCCCTTCACCCCAAATTCCCCTCTCCTTTCTGGCCATGGGTATTCCTGCAGCAAGGCTCTGCAAGGCACTGCCCAGTCCCAGTGGTCTAACATGAGTGCACTGCGCAAGGATGGCCTTGGGCCCTGGTACAGCTGGAATATTATTTTTATGCACCTTCTTCTCTGTAATTACCAATGTGTCAGCTCAAAATTGCATGGCAGAATTTCAACTCATTTTTAGTTCTGCAGAAGAAGATTGTGGCTTTTTAAAAGTTCACTTGATATCAAAACAGCCTAGAAAGATCAAACATAATTAAAATCTTCTTGTGGTTATTAGAAGTTTAATCACCAGCAGCAAGTGAAGGAAGCTGCAAATAACACTTTCACTGCCATCCGAGAAACAACTCAGCTGCTTCTGGCACACAGAGCTGGCCCCAGGTTTGATAATGTCTATACTTTTACAAGTTACTTATTATGGCTATAAGCACATGGAGATATCACCAGCTGCCCAAAAGCACAAGAAACAAACAATGTCTAACTTCTAACACTTATTTATGTATTTCTAGAGAATTCCTCATCAGGTGTTTCTGCTCAAAACAAAGTTTTCAACTTGCATAGAAATTACCATAACTGGTGCTGCTCCAGACAGGTTTGCAACCAGCCAGCAACAGACTTACATGTTACACAGGCATGACATATCCCTTTAGCTCCTCTTTAGTAATAAAGATTGAAAAGCGACTGTATGGGCCTCATTGTTTTCAAGTTATGTAGAAACATTTCTAATAAAGTAGTAGCTCAATAAAGACAGAAATAAAACATTTGATATGCTTTCTCCATCTGTAAAAAAGAACAGAAAACAGGAGCAGTCATTGCACCATGTAGGCTTCAGTAGACAAAAAACAAGCACAAAGTGCAGTACATGAACGAGGTATGTCAGGCTGTACAACCCAACCATTATAAAAGGTTTCATTTCCCCCCCCCCCCCACGCCCCCCTCCGATTTTATTTGAGCTTGTAGAGCATTAGTACTGCCTTGCAGTATCACTTAATGACTTATTCAGAAAAGAGTATTTTCAGGAACAGCTCCCAGAATTACAGTGGCTTTCTCGTGGTTGTAACACACAGAAATAGAGTACTTAAACTGCAGTGAGACACCCAGTGACAGCATTTCTATCTCCAAGCTTTATCCTCTCTCTTCAGTGTTACATGTGATAGCCGTCCTTCAGAAATAGTTTCTTTTTTCCTAGAATGAAACAGTTCTTAGTAGATATTCCTCTTGTTTTTCTTGTGGTCACTGAAAACTCAAACTTCTCTCTCTTCAGCGGGGTTCCAATTTAATACCGCCTGCAAATTTCATTAATGTCCTGTATAACACATCTTCCCAATCAGCATCGAACTTGAATTAAGCCCTGCAATTGATTCTGGCAGCTCTCCACCATGCCACCTCATCTTCCCATGTCATTGGGCTCCCATTTTGTCACATCCTGCAGCCAGCCAGCCACACCGCCACGGTCCTACTTTAGACTAAGTATGACTTTTCATGGAAATCTGAATGAGGAAATATCAACTGAATTATTACAATAAAAATGTATCACATGAGATGCATTGTCTTAATCCGCTGAAGCATTTACAATAACAATTGAGTAAAAGTCAATTGGTCAAGGCCATTTATAGATAAAAGCTTAAGACAGGAGAGAATGTTAAAGAGGTGTCTGAAGAAAGGAAGTATTTTTTAAAACTGCAGTGCAACCCAGCTAAACTACTTCAACAGCAATCACATAATCAGCTATGCTAGACTAATTATTATTTAAAATAAAGAAATAAAAGGGAAACAAATGATGTTAGTCAGTCACTATGTGAAGATTCAGGGTGGATCTAGGGAAACTATTCCTCTGGTTCAAGCAGTGGGCATGGCAGCCAGTGCAGAGGCTACTGAACAGGCTTTGGTGATGGAAAGTCCAGAGCAAGTAACCTCCCAATTCATTACTTGTACGCAAACCCAGTATCTAGAACCTCTTGTCATTGTCTAGAAAAATCACTGGTTGACCCTGAACACCCCATTTAATATCTTTGGGGCTCATTTGTATCCCACCTGTTTTGCATGTCACAAGTTGTGATACTTAATCATGCTTCATTGTGTGCAACACACAGACTCTGAGTACATCAGGCAAACAAGGGATACACGCAGTGAGTAAAGCCAGCTCAGGCCTGGCCCAGCACAAACACACCAAACTGAGGTCTGACAATTCAGCTGCATTTGCACACCGTGCACCAAGCACCATTTCTGCTAGAAATTTGGAGCCTTAAGATCTCTTACCTGAGCTGTGCTGATGGCAGAGCACAGCCCAGAAGTGATGGCCAGCAGCAGTATGGCCCCAGGGAGCCCCGGGAAGCCCAAGCTCCCATGACTCTTTGAGAGAACAGCTTTGAGAAGAAGAGCTCTTTGAGAGTGGGCTTCACCTATTCTCACGATGCTGCAGTAGATTTCCAACAAATGCACCATTACCACAAGTGTTAAGAGACTTACAGCAGTTCCTTATTTGATATATGATGCACATTTGATATATGATCCACATATATGTGATCCACATTTCACAAACAACCTAAATTGTTTAACAGAAAATTTCCAAAATGTGGGGATTCCCACAATATGATCTCAAATCACCAAAACAGCAGTACTGTGAGGATCCAAGCTCAAAGACACTGCAATGGGAAACTTACTTTTGCCCCATACAGAAAACCTTACTAACTCTGAACTCCTTCAAGTTCTGCATTTCCCTATTGTGCAACAAGTGTTTAGTAAATGTTATTTTACAATTATCCCTGCTTATTTTGAAGACTTAAAAAAGCACATTTTGCTCTAATGTGTTCTGTTTTCACTTAGAGCTAGCACTTTAGGAAAGTGCTAGAAGTACTGAATAGCAAACATCAAACAATATCTAAAGATAAGTAGTATCCAGGCTGTTAAAATATGCTAACAAATATTTTGCATCAATTTCCACTGAAGCTTGACTTTGGTTTTGAAATACATCAGGATGCATCCTACATTGGTACAAAGCAAAGCCTTAAAGCCATCAGAATTCAGGGAAGACATATAGCCAGCTGCTCATATTAATCACTTGCTCATATTAAGCAGTGACTTGGATGTAATCCAGGCTTCTATTATTTGCTACTGACATATGCTTGTAAGAATCCATGGCTGGACGGGCTGTTTGGGTCCAATCCGGTCAGCTATGGACTCCAGCCCACACGATCTTACATGGACAAAGGCAGAAGATGAGAAGCGTTCTTCTCCACGTGGGGACAAATGTCCTCAGTTTATTCCCAGGAGAACCACCACATGGAAACAACCCACATGGAAAAAAGAGCCAGGCCAGCTGTCTCTAGGAGGTTTTAAGAGCTGGGAAAAGGGGCTGGAGGAGAGGAACTACAGCCAATGGGATAGAAGTGAGGAGGGGCAAGGGGAGGGGAAACCAGGGAGAGACCACCAACACTGACACTTGGGGTGGGGACAAAGGGAAGAGCATGTATACTACATGGCGGTAGTATACAAATCATGTGGACAGTGCAAATTACCAAACACCCAGCGCAGACAACTAAATAGCTATTTAGTGCAATACAACACCTCCCCCTTTTCTGTTAAAAAAAAAAAAGGAAAAAGCATCGGCTTATTTCTGATACAAATTATGAATTTGTCCACCACTCCTGATTTGTGGGGCCGTCAGTTTGCTTTAGCTCCACAAGCTCTGAGGTAGTGGAGACTAAACTGTTAATAGCTTTTAAAAGTATGCAAAGCAGAATTCCGAACGCTAACATGACTAGAAAAAGAACAACAAAAAACAACAGAATTGTCCTAATTATGGAAGCCCACCACCCCAACAGTCCACAGTCCTTGAACAGTCCGCTGAATCAGTCCTCAGATTCCTGCTTAACTTGTCTGATCAGGCTTTTTGCTTCTCGGAGAGCAACATGGACGTTGGGCGCTTTCAATGTTAATTTCAAGCAACAAAGTCCTTCAAATTCCTGGCACTCGTGTCCATGCGGCAGCAGGAGGAAATCTATGGCAGCACGGTTTTGGCATGTGGCCTGCCTGGTAATCTCCTTGTCCTCTAGGAGGGAGCTGATGGCCATGGATGTCAAGTTTGCTTGTTTGACCACCCAGCACTCTAGGTGGCCCAATTCACCTAAAGCTTTGGCTGCTGTGACCCATGGATAGAACAGGAATACAGCGATTTGCTTAGACTTTGACCAATGAAAAATTTCTGAATCACAATTTGGGTCCAAATCGTCAATGCTTCTCTTTTGAATTTTGCTGACTGAATTGTTCTTTCTAGTCTATTTGCCAATCGTGGTTTGGTTGGGTGTCAACAGGGATATGCTTAATCAATTTTTCCTAACACTTCTGCCTGATTTGTAAGGACTCTAAAAAGAATATTAAACACAAACCATTACATTTATCTTTACTTGATTTCATTGTCTTATTTTAGAATTCTATTTGGATTAACACAAAGAAATCTAATGTCTTACAGCTCTGAAAAGTTTATGGCGAATGACTGGATGTAAGAAGACTTCTCTTTGAAGTGCAGTATTTGCATAGAGACAGCTCTAGCAATGCCTGTTGGGCAGGCTTCACATTTCACTACCATAAGGTACTGGAGGTGATTATTAATAGCCCCTCAAAGATCCTTAGTTAGGGGAGTGGAGGGAGGCAGGAAGGAAGGCAGGAAAGCAGGAAGGACGGAAGGCAGGAAAGCAGGAAGGAAGGAAGGAAGGAAGGAAGGAAGGAAGGAAGGAAGGAAGGAAGGAAGGAAGGAAGGATTTGCATTTGCTTTGCACCTGTCACTGCTACTACAGGAATAAATAACTGATGTAAAAATTACCTTTTGGAAATGCGTAGCACAATTTATTCTGTCACTCTAAGAAAGATATATCTGTCCTGAAGCTCACATTGTTTACTCACTCTATGACTGTGACGTGGTTTGACCGGAAGTAGGTTTTCTGGTCAGGCCAATAACTGTTCAGATGTGAATACTGGCACCTGGTTTGGCCACTGGGGTATTGGATACGGCTCTGAGAACACAGGGGTTAAAAGCAGAGAGCTAGGGGGAGGGGAAAGCCGTGTGGCCTTGAGTTGAGCCGGGCCTTGGACCCCCCCCCCCCCCCGAGGATGGAAGGATGGAAGGGTGGAGGACCACAGAGAGATATCAGGCACCACCCCCCCCACCCAGGAGAGGGCGAGAGAGAGAGGAAGTACAGCCTGTGCCAGCAGCGCAGCTGAGAAGGAGGAGAAGGTGGGGGGAAGTGCAGGACAAGGAGTCTGGCCGCTGGTAGGAGCTTTTAATCCTTTTTTGGACGATGAAGACCTTGCAGAGCATTGACCTTTCCTGGAGGATAAAGAGGAAATGGGCAAGTGATGAGAGTTTGAACAGTGAGAGATTCTGGAGGACCACAGAAGAACCTTAGGTGGGAGAGATGAGGGAGTGGCTTGTTGCTGAACTCTTTTTGTACAGCCATGGACAGAACCATGCTTCCTGGTGATACAGAGACTGCCTCCGGGGGAAGCAATGCCTCAGAACCAAGAGGGTTCAATGTTGGTACCCCCCAGCCCCAGGGGGTGGAAAAATATAGGGGGGACAGGTGTCCCAAAGATGAGACTGTGCCCTTTTGGAATGGGACAAAGCACCCTTAAAAAGGACAACCCTAGAAGCAGCTGTGGTCTGTGTTCAGTGGTGAGAGCACTGGACATGAAAGGAAGGGGTCACCATAGCTCAAGAAGGACTCCTGTCCTCTTGATGAACTGAGGATTGATTGAAGGTTTTGATGATGGACTGAGAATGGGAATTTGGAAGATAGATGTATTGGAAATGTGGTGGTGGGGAGGAGGAAATGTTGTTGTGAGGTTTTCATTTTCCATATGTGTGTGTGTCTTTTTACTTGTAGTAGTAGTGTAGTAGTTTAGTTAATAAACTTTTTTTCCTCTATTCCTAAGTAGGAGCCTGCTTTGCTTATTCCTGGTCACATCTCGCAGCAGACACTAGGGAAAATGTATTTTCATGGGGGCACTGGCATTGTGCCAGTGTCAAACCATGACAGACTGTTACAAGCAGCAACTGTTCAATACCATGTTATCTCATTCACTTCAATTTCACCTCAACAGCTGCCCAGCTCCTTCATTCAGAAGGTAATTTTCAAGATAAGAATTTTCTGTGATCAAGATTTCCTTACAGGCAAAACAGGCACATTATGTGCTTACCAAAGATAAAATAAGTTAGCAGGAATTAAAGTTGGAACATGAAGAACATTACGTAAGCTGAAAGTCTGGCATCCTATTATTGAGAAAACTTCAGAAAATCTAGAAAGAAGACTAAGAGAAAAACAGGCAATGAACAGCAGGCTAACAGGATACAAAGCATGCTTGAACACAAAGCTGTACAATACACAACTATACCTTTTTCATCAGACTGATGCCTTATCAGCCCTAAAATGACAAGCCAAACAAGACCAAAATGATAAAATGATAAAAATTGGTAAAATTATAAAATGATAAAATGCAGTTACCACTTACTGAAGGTCTACCAGGTGCACGTAGGGCAGAATGCATATACGATACATAGCTTTGACACTTTTTTAAGTTTAGCAAATTAGCATAAATGTCAAGAATCCCCAATTAAAAGTATGGTTAAGGAAGTAATTCCCCTTCTTAGTTCAGCCCCTGCTGCAGCCTCCTCCTTGCTTATTGCCCAACATTGTTTATATCTCAATATATGGGAAACTAAAATGGCCTTGATTCACTGAAGAAGCAAGATTAGAACAGGATTCATGTGTTTGTCTGATAGGGTAGGAGAAGTACTGCAGTTAACTAAGACATTTTACAATAATAGTCTACAGGGCTATGCCTATATGACAAATACCTAAAAAGCAAAAATCTTTTGGCATCAAGACTAGTTAAATAAGCTCATGATTACTGCCAAATGAAAAATTTCTAGCATTGCAGTACCAGTGTACATGTATTGCAGTGCAACACATTTTCTCTTGTCTCTCCTCTTGCAATTCCCACAGCAAGAAGAAAGCAGAAAAAATTTATAAATTTTGTCTGACTTCACATGCACACACATATGCCCACACCTCCATTTCAGTCAGGACAGGCAAGCAATATATTACCAAGTCTTTATATGAAGAATGGTAAGACAGATAAATCTAAGTCTGATGTTTGGCACAAGAGACAGACAAACTAAAAGGAAAAAAAATCATCTTTAGTTACAGGAAGGCTTCAAATGGACCATGTTGAGAGCACACATGTAGATAACCCCACCACAAAGGCAGGTGTGTGCCTTCGTATGTCCCCACTGGCCAGCTGCATGCAAAAGAATGCATGAATCTTGACTTACCTACAAACCATCAACCTGTTTCCCTTATAGAAGAACAATATGATGATAAAGAATATGGTAGTTTATCCGCTCTCAGCTGCACCAGCTCGCAGGAAGCCAGAAGTCCTTCTCCAATGTGTGTTCACCAAGTTTTAAATCAAAACCACTCCCCGCCCCCAAACTAGCTATAGCTACCAAAGAGCAGGGGGAAAAAAGCTTCATGAAACATAAAAGGAGCTCTTCAAAACCTTTTTAGAAGGAAAAACTGCTGAAGTTCTTTCAGAAGGCAGAAGCCCCTAGTCAAAAACAGTGACCATCAGAGGCAAGTGCACAGTTAATTATTCAATGATAAAACCTCATCTCCAGATGGATGCTGACCACTTAATTCAGCTCCTAGTATGCTGTTCATCAAACATATGGCTCCTCTGACCTCAATTACTATGGCTCTCATATAAGTTACTTCTGAGAAACTATTCCAAAGTTCTGTTGGAGCTGTGAACAAAGGGTTGGAATAATGAAAGTTCAGATTTATATAATCCTTTTAATATCCAAAGTCACCTTACAAGGTCAGGAAAATAATTTCAAAACATACCAGAATGTTCATGCAAAGGTTTGAGCATCTCTGCAACTCTTCAGTCAACAATAGCAGTTATGCTATTTGTTTCAGGCAATAAAATGTGAAATAACTAGACAAAAATACTTCATCTGCTTTGTGATGCAAGTAACTTTATTAGAATTTTTCTTCAGAAAAATCTGATCCACTGTGGCCAGATCTTTTGTCTCGAGTATGAGCTTTTAAATAAATTAATACTAAAATACATAAATGGATAATCTGTGGCTGAAACACAGCCATCTCTTAAAAAATCTTTTTTTTCTTCACTTGATTTACAAAACCAAAACAGAACTAACGAATATTTATAAGCAAATGCTCACATAACATTAAGTTTTACTAAACTGTACATAAGTTGCACAAATAGACTGAAAAACAGTTTGGCCGCATGACATGATACCAGTAACACTGCCTTACCTGCAATTCAATTTCATTTTCTCGGGTCTCCTCCTGGCACTTACTGACCAGTGCAGATTTTTTGCCAAGTCCCTAGCACACTTCAGCAAGACATGCAGGATCCACTTTTAAAGCAAACTAGAAAGTGTACCTTTTTTTTTTTTTTAATCTCTGCTGTGTTGATTTCTGGCATATGAAACAACCAACTATCGTGCCCTAAAGCAGGAGTTCCAGCCCCTTCTACTGCCGTTGTTTATGCACTCGCAGGCACGCTCACTCATTTAAAGGTCTTTCTGACCTTCTGGCACTTTTGCATAGAAGTCTTGACATTCAGTGCACAAAACAGCTCAAACTTTTTGGAACAAAACCTGTTTTTAATTCCCTACACCTTGCCTTAAAGCTTCATTTCCCCCATTTTATTGCAGCAAGTTAATATCACCACCTCTCTCACACCAACTTTTGCACATCCACCCCCACGTACTTGCTGGTGTGAGAAGCAATGAAGAACAATGAAGAAACACGCGGCTATTGCAGCCTTTCCTTAATGCCACACCCAGTAAACCCGCAGGGAGATTGCTGGCAGCTTCCACGTGCTCAGGAGACACAGCGGACAGCCGTGCCAGCCCCGCCCGGTCCAACAGCCCTACTGGTTCGCACTGAGGGCTGTGGGCTGTCTTGTACACCAGCCAGGAGCCAGTTTTCACTATTCATCCAGCCCTAACCAGGCAAGCCTGGCACTCTCTGCTATTTGCACATCTCCCTTTCTTTTTTCTTTTTTCTTTTTTTTCCAGGAATACACAGTGGGCTAGATCTCTGAGAGTCAGAAAAAGAATAACTTAAACCAGCAATGGCACTGATGTGAAATGGTGCAACTTCACTTTTGTGGGGTCCATGAGTTTGAATCAAAGCTTCAAAAATTACCACAGCTACAGAAGAGAACAGAATGCAATCCCTTAAAATACATCCCTCAATAAGCAGAGAGACGAGAGAACATTACTGCTTACAAATGCCACTGTTTACATATCCACAGAGAGACATCAGCCCTCCAAGTCTGAAAGAGCTGTGACAAAGGTCACAGCCAGAAAGAACATTTGGAGAGAAAAATGAAAATGCAGAAAAAATAAGACAACTAAGACCTCTTAGGTTGCTGGGATATTCTAAATGAAAAACAGGACATAAAGATTGCTTCTGCGTATTCTAGTTAAATAGACACATTTTTATCCCTGCAACTACTGTTTCCATATTTCCTTGTATTTTAATTTTTAATAGGAAAAAATATTTAGAACACTAGAACTTGAAAGAAAACAGAACCAACCCAGGATTGCATCCCTCACTGTTTCCATGGGCATAGAGTATGACCATGTCGGTTATTGTATAAAACACCAGTAATGTTACTGCAAAAAAAAAACAAACACCCAGACAACTTTTAATTTTTCAGAGCTGGTAGTTAAACAGTTTTACTCTATCTTTTTGAAACATCATTAAAGACAATTTGGGGTTTTTTTCTTGTTGTTTTGGAACTTCAAAAAGAATATAACAGCAGCAATGAGATAAAGACTTTGATACCAGTAAGAGTTTTGTCTTCATGGATGTATAATTTAAATTGTCAGACTTTGGGAACATTTATTGACAATAAAACACAGTCAATACTAATTGTGTCCCTCTAGACATCTAAAAATTTGTTTTATTGCTTTTTTTTTTTGTCACGTCATTTTGTGCAATATAATCATAGTTAAGTGGCTTCATCTGCAAGGAACAACAACAAAGCTTTTGCTGTAATGATATACAACAAATGAGTCTCAGTTCCTTAACCACCCTGTTACCTTACTGGTGCCTCATTTGAATACATGGATGCCCAAAAATTTAAATCATATTTACAATTTCTTCACAAAAAATTACAAAAAGAACTGAAAGCATCATAGTCACCGCACTTCCTGAAAAAGAGAGCAAAAATAATAAATCATTAAAAGTTACCATATAAAAAGAGAAGATGTTTGCAGACAAAGCTCCCTTGTCCTCAGAGGAAAGAAGAAATAGCATTGAAGATCTACATGTTTTTTTCTGTCACATGATGCTACACTGCGCACAAAAGCAACCTTCCTAACTGGGGTAAGACCAAAGGAGTCATTATGAAAGACTCACAAGATTGGAGGAGATTGGGATTACAGGAGGGTGTTATTATTCCCATTTAAGACTTGATCGTGGCTAGCAATATACTCCACAGTGAGGGGAATCCAATCCCTGAACACAGATCTGCTGCACGAACCAGCAAATTCATCAGCCAGATACGTGTGGCTGCAGAGCCTTGGTATTGGCTGAAGAATCAGCTTGAAAGTAATTTCTTAGTATCTGTACAGAAGGAAACACTTGTATAGGTCCTTTTTTCTTCCTATGATGAGAACAGTAATGA
>NW_005054494.1:80881-90755 GCF_000277835.1 Geospiza fortis | reverse complement strand
CTTGATCCTCCCTTTGAACCTTTGCTGTTCAAAGCATGTCCCACAACTTGTATCCCAAGATAAAAGTCCACCTTCTACCACACACTTCAAAAGACTCTCTGCAAGCCTCAGTTTCTAAGCATTTCTAGTATCCCAGGGACTTTCAGGAGTGAGAGTGATCCAACCCCCTGGCCCATCCTAAAGCAAATCTCTCAAAAGATGGGCTGAACAGACTCAGAACCTCTAAAGCCTGTCAAAGGTTTGAGGGGCAAGAGCCTGGCTCTAGAGCACAAGCAAATGCCATAAAGCAAACTTCCTCAATTGTCTCAAAAGATTAAATGAGACAAAGTGGTTCTTCAAGACCTGTTCTTCCTTTGAGATAATTTTCAATTTCAATCAGTCCATATTCATAATTTGGGCATCCAGTCTACATCCCCAAAAGTAACTTGCCTATAAAAACTGGGCAAACATATGTTATTCCGTGTGAACAGGCACACAAATGCAGTTTGTGCATATTAATTATGATTTTCTAGCTTCAGAAAATTGACACGCTAAAGGTAAAATTATATATCTCTAGGCAAGTAGAGAGTCATCAGGAATAAATATTTTATAATGCGACTCGCTTTAAATACAAAGGGATCTTACAAAGATTATCACATTAAAAAGAATCCCTATACAAACTACAACCACTGTAATAAATTGAATGCTAATACTCAGTTCTTACATTGGCACTATTGTAAATCAAAGGCGACTCCGACAAAGGGGAGAGAGAATGATGCATCTGACTCCGTCATCAGAAGGCTAATGAATGACTTTATTATACTATACTATATACATTTCATCTAAATTGAATCTGCCATGCACTCACTCTTGCTCACAATTGCACAGAACTGCACTCATCTCTGATTCTCTTGTGACTGTCCCGTGACAGTCTGACACACACACACTTCTTGGCCCTGATAGGCCAAGGGAACAAAACATCCTCACTTTGGGTAAACAATCTCCATGTTGCATTTTATTTTAGCACAACACAGGCACAGCAAGTGAGATAAGAATTGTGTTTTCCTTCTTCTCTGCTTGTCTCACAGCTTCTCTCTGTTCAGATGGCATGTGAATACCACAGGCACTACTTGAAAATTTGGCCATGTGATCTTGATCTTACCATTACTCTCGTAAATCCACTGACACCAAAGGAGTTAGCCTGGTTTTTCACCCAAGGAATAGTAATTTTGACCCATACTTATGTCAGTTTTGTTGGAAGACATGCCTTGTAAATGTCATCCCTCTCTCTCTCTCACTTAATTATTTCTTTTTTAGGGAAACAGTGTAAAATCCCACCAGTCTAAATTTCAGAGAATTCTCCTCCTGTTAGGAGAGGAAAAGACCTTACACACGTTGATATAATTATTTCCCATAGGTTCTATACCAATCCAAGAATTTAATTTATGAAAGGTGAGGCAATGTTCCTCTTGCAAAGCCACCACCCCAAATTTAATTTTGTAGAAGCAATTAAAGTCAAGAACAAGTGAATTTAGTTCTTCTCCTAAGAGACAGTGGCAGTCTTTTAAATATATGCACAGGCACTTGGGTATTATATGTGCACTGGGATAACAGTCATTAATGAATACTAATTTGCTTTCATTTTTCCTGTGGCTTTGGCACTGAGCCCTGTAGGGTCTGACTGCACCACTAATGCCAGGGGGAAAGCACTAGACACTGCTCTGTGCTGAATCTATGAATGCTGTCCAGTTTCTCATGCTGCAAACTCATCTATACCCTTAATTTGTGCAGCTTTACACAGAACAAACATTCAAAGCTATAAACCAAATCTTGGGAGACTTTTGCACAAAACTCTTAGATTTATAAGTAAGCCTTTTTAACATTCCAGTTCCTGCTAAGAAAATGGATGATGGTACATAAATTTCCAAGCAGAAGTCAAGCTGGCAAAATTTAAAAAGGAGCAGGAAAGATCTGGGAAAGCCAGGCTCACTGCCTAATGGGCTTCACATTGATGGCAAAAGTATCTTAAAATTTACTAAAGTACAGTAGGAGCTGTATGGCAGCAGTGACTTCAGGTTTGGTGCTATCACCACCCTTCAAAACTAACATGGGGACTGCCAGCCTAGTAGCCTAACCCCTGGGCAAATTTAAATGCCTTGCCATTGCATCTTTGAGGAAAATATCACGGTGCCATTCAAATACATCTCAGTAACTTTGAGATGTTACTCAGCTTTTTATAAATGCAGCTGTTTCTGAAAGGGCTGGATCCCCATGGTCCTTAATGCCAGTGGCAGCAGCTCAGACCTCTGTGTTTCCAGTCACTGCTGAAGATCACCAGCATCCACTTATGAGCAAGTTCACAGGAAAGAACAAGAAATAAGGAACAATGACTCTAATCCCAAAGTGTACTGACTGGATAATTAGTTGGAGACAAGGAATGTCACCCCAAAATCAGAAGGGAATAAATGTGCACAAGTTAGAGAAAAATACCCTGATGTCTGCTTATGCATATGGGGTTTATGAAATGGCACTTTGTCCAAGATTAACTTGCATAATTAAAATTAGATTGCTCATCACCCCTTCCCATTCTTTTCCTCTGTGGCAATGCTGTACCAGATCCTGACTCCATGTTGGTGCTGAGACTGACTTGATTGGAAGAGAAATTTTCTCATTAAATCTGACAGTAACTGCCCATCTTTCTTTCTCAGGGAATAAGCATTCAGAAGAGGTCAGATGTCAGTAACAATTTAAGTATTACCTGCTCACTGAGATATCTCGCCAGCAGACTTACAGATATGTAAGCATTCATTTTGAGAGTATAATCACATAGATCTATTTTCAAATGCAATACTAAATCTGATATTAAGGTACCAAAATGAGGATTCAAACACAAAATCAGGTGTTTTCACATGCATAAGTATCCAGTCAGGTATTATCCTAAAGTGTCCTTATATTTAAAAAAGGTAGATATTCTATACCTGATAGCAAGTACAAAAACATAACTCATTGGCTTCTTGGTCTGAAACATCAGTAAAAATATCTAATATAAAAGGTTGTTTTCAAAACTGAATTGATCATAAGAGAACCTGCAAAAAGAGGAGCTGTTTTCTTATGTGGACCATGACTTTTGTGAAAAATGCCCTTTTTTGCCCAATTTTAAATTAAAGAAGTTTCATTGGAAGGCTACAAACTCACCATAACAGCCTGTTGGTGTGAATTTCTCCAGTAGCAGCATCTCTTGTGCAAGACCTTATGCACAAAAATGCATGTACAGGCATGCAGAAAGTCTATAAACCACTGAATATGTTTAAGACCCCCTTGAGTTCCCCGATTCAGTACATCTGCTTTAGGGGCCTAAATACAAAGAATGTAAGAGCAGAGTCAGACCATTTCACTGTCATTTCTGTAGTTCCACCCAGATTTCAAAGTTATTATTTAAAATTACCAATTTGTCTTTTAAGCCCCAAATACTGCTAATAGCAGATTACACATTAAATTGTTCTAACAGGTCTAACTCCCACACAGTGAACACTGCAACACAGAATGGGAACCCTGGGGAAATCTGATTCCCAGGCAGGAAAGTTTAGACTCTGAAGCTGCAGAAAGAAAGAGAATAACAAATAATTTGAACATGGAATAATGTTTTCTCCCAACAAAAGTCTGCTTCGAGAGTAGCTTATTGGAATGAGGTAGGCGATTAACCTATATCCCCTCAATTTCTACTTTGGCATGGCTCTTTCTTCCTTAGCTCACTGTCAGTGTGGAAATTCAGGGTGCCAATAAGCAAAGCCAAAAATGTTCCAAATTGTCCTGGAGATTTGCTACTGCACTGACTCTGAATTATTCCTGATTGTTTTCATCTTCAGCCTTGCTTTTACAGCATGCACTTAAAGCTATTTACCTTCCCATTTTTGCTACCATGTTGCATAAATAAGCACATGCCTTCATATCTTCCATATCTCTTTCTTAATGCCTTCTGTTCTAATTCCCTGTCCTCTACCCCTCCTGTGATACTATGCACTCTTAAAAAAATTTTAGCAGATGAGAATTATACAGTTGAATTATACTGCTCATAAAATCTTGGCATAGAAACCTGGTTGTAAAAAGCTACCCTGGACATTTCTAGTTAGATTGTTTTCCTCTGTGCAAAACCATTCCCTTAAGAATTTTTTCTATCAATCTTTTTTTTGCACCCCCAAAAAGTAATTTGTAAAAATATTATGAGAATAACTGTAAAACTATTCATAGTTATTACATACTATACAATATGGAAAAAGGAATGTCTGCACTTGAAACCTACAGTTATCTATGGCAGCACCTGAGCCACTACAGCCTTTCCCTCCATGCACCACAACTGCCATAGCTCAAGGTTATATTAAAGTATATAGCAAATATTAATAAGGCAAGAGAATGTTTGAAATAAGACTTTGGGCATATCCATTTTCCCCATATGAAAGAGAGGATGAGCAAATTTGTGTTAAAAACATTTGCAGAAGTATAAGGAGCATGTATTACTGTGTTTCCCCAGCCTCTTCACTGAACTGTTCTCAGAGTACTTTCTACTGACAATTTGTAATAATATATTATTTGATTTAGTTCAAAAGCTCTGAGAAGACTTATGCTCCAGGTTTGTATAAGCTGCTTCCCTTAACAACATGCTCCAGTCTTTGAAAAATCCCAACATGTCTCCAGTTGTGGTGTGTTTCACTGGGGACTCAAAAATAAATTACTGCATAGCAGATAGTTCTCCAAGTGAAACTGCACTCACTCTGTGGGCACCTGCCTTAAATTGTGCCATACAAATACCCACCGCAAACTTCTGCAGTAAAATTGTCCAATTCTTAAACTCCATTTCAGGTTGCAAGCAGAGCCCTCAACAAAAAACAAAACATTTTTCAGCAATTATCTTTCTGTGCTGAGTGATCAAAGGACTCAAACTATTCATCTCAAACCAAGAATTTTGGAAGATTTTGAATTTGAGTTTGCTAAATATGCTCAATATAGTGAATACTTGGGCATACAAATAGTGTTGTGAGCTATCAAGAGCCCCTGGACTACAAAAGGAGAAAATATACAATCTAGAAGCATCTCAGAATTGTCTTCACTGTTCACTAGAGCCTTTTAGCTGTCTCTTTTCTTTACAATGATGATATCTGTGTTAGTGAGAGGAAACAGAAGACTTTCACAGTAATTAGTTGCATTCAAGAAGAGATGTCATGACCTCAAGGAAGATAAAAACTGCAGAGAACTCCCAGCAGGTAAATATGCTCCACAACACAGACAAAAGCCCATTCTCAGGCTCCTCATTTACCACATGCCAAGAATGGTTTACACTGTATTATCTCAGATATAGACCTTGCTCTTGCCACTATGAAAGTTTATGCTGCATTTCATGGAAGACAGAAGATCACTACAAACTACAGAAGTACCCCAGCAATCATTCCAAACAGAGATTGTTCCAAAGACAGATTTCCCATTTCTGTCAGGAGGACAAAATAAAAGCAAAGATCTGCCATTAGTGCCAACAGACCTTTTCAATACAATAAAAATGTACCACTAATAGTTTAACCAGCTGGTTAATCAATGCTTTCATCTTGGATGAGTTAGACTGTAACAAGGCACATGCTCAAGCAGGCTGAGCTGTCATGTATCTAGATCCCCTCTTCAAATGTTAAGTCCCTTAAACTTTCCCAGTTTGGGATGAAATAACTCAAAATAATGCAGCAGGACATTGCCTTTCCTAACTGTCCCACTCTTAAGTTCAAATCCATCAGTTACCTTTAGAAATGGTGAAGCAAATAGATCTAGTATACATGAACTGATCAATAATTAAAGTCAGGATCTGTTGTTATGGAGGGCAGAAACCAGCTCCCACCTGTTCAGGGTTGAGCTTGACAGCCTTTTTCACTTCATTTCTACAATGAAGGATGAAACTCCCTATAGTCCAGGTCCAGAGAGCCTAGCACCTAAAAGCTGGCAGTAGCATCAGTGCACATAACAACCCAAGCCCAGGGTGGAAAAGCTGCCCTATAGCTACATGGCTACAAATGAAAATCCTAACACAACTTTAGGGAAGAAAAGCAACAAATCTTAGGTTGTCATTAGCAACAAGCGTCTTGAAAACCCAAGCTATTGCTTTGATGACAGCATTGTATGAATTGCAGTAAGAAAGCATCTTCCACAAACATTTTCCTGTCAGTGACAAAGCCCAGTTTGCAACACTACATTTGTTCTCTAATCAAAGGCAAGAAAGAGTTTATTTCAAACATCAAAGCTGAGCTAAGCAAGCGTTTTTACAAAAGAAAAAAAAAAAAGATTGTTTAAATCCTTTTGCTCTTACTTACTGAAGATTTCAAAGACAAAAGGAATTTTGCCTTCACATTTTGCCCAGCACTTTGCTGAGATTTACAACACCTAGTCTCCTTCCTGGCACACACCTAAAAGGAAAGACAGAGTTCACAAGGAGACAACAATTTTCAATGTTTTTATCTTAGTGTTGTCACGCCCTAGTGCCTGTGTGTCTCTGATATTCAAAGTCTTTCCCTGATTTCATTACAGAACACCTGGCTACACTGAGGCATTGCACTACATGCTGTAGTTTTTCTGTAGATAAGTGTTGTGCTATTGAAATCTTTGAAGATGAAAATGAAGCCTAAAATCTTGGAAAGAGATATGCAAACATTGCTACACTTTGAAACATTCACTTATTAAGTCAGCCAGTGTCTCTCTATCAAATATAACCAGAGAACATTATGCATATGTGTTGGTCGTTGGGGTTTTTTTCTTTTCTTTCCTTGTTATTTGTGGAATTTTTTCCCATTGAGTTGGAACACTCTCTCTCTCTCTCTGCTGGGCTTCAGATGAAAACGGTTGGACCTGCGGCTTGGGGAAAGGAATTTACTGCCAGCACCATCACCCAGAGGGGAACCTTTCTTCTGCTGCTGGGCCACCTGCCCTGCCAGGACATCCCGCAGGTTGTCCTGGAGCTATTGCCGTGGAGTTTCTGATATATCTCATCCACTGCCCTGGGATTTCTGCTCCACCCTGCCCTTCCAGCCTGCTACTTCTGAGAGTCCTGGGATCGGCTGCCCCAGGGTTTGTGGAGCAAAGCCTGTCCTCCGTCCCTCCCCGTCTGGGCCCAGCCGACATTGCCGCCTGCTCCCTGAGCCTGCCCCACAGCGCCCCCTGCAGCCCCGCGGGGATCACTGCACCTGCCCTGCCCGCCGGGAGCCAGCAGCGCCCCCGGCGGCTGTGACCGGAACTGCAGCAAGGGGAAAGTGCCGCAGCCCAAAGGTTGGCTTCGGGTTCTGTGTGGTGTTAGTGCCAGAGTGGTTGTTGTTTGTGTGCTTTGTTATACATACTAATAAGGAACTGATATTCCTGTTCCCATATATTTGTCTGAGAGCTCCTGAATTTCAAAATGATAATAATTTGGAGGGAGGGAGTTTATATTCTCCATTCCACGGGAGGCTTTCTGCCTTCCCTAGGAGACACCTGTCTTGTAAACCAAGACAGTATGACAGATTTCAATACTGAAGGCTTTTACTGATATCCACATTACTGATATGTATTAACAATGGGGAAGTAAAGAAGAATTCTTAACACTTCCTTTAAATATTGGGGGGAAAAAAAGAAATTTAAGGTGTAAATGACCAGGCTAGAAGCCACCCGTCCTCATGCAGATGACTTTTTTGGGCAATGACTAAGAAAACAACTCAGGCTGCACTGTGGCCTGGGGCAAGGCAGACTGAACCATCAAAAGCATTAAGAACTCACTACATCTGCTCAGCCGAGGCATCTTCGCAACTCTGTGCTCTGTTAAAGGGAATTATAAATTTGCAACCAGGTAGTTTTCATCCAAGTTCTAAACATTCAAAAAAAAAAAAAAAACAAAAAAACCCTCATCTTATACCTGCTCAGTAGAGCTAGTTACAGTTAATTAATTCCTGTGTTTATATGTTCGTACATACCAGATGGCTTGGTGAGCTATTCAAGTACTTCCCAAGAGGACATTTTAGAGGACATTTTCTGGCAAGTTCCTTAGAGAGACTGATACCACTGGCAGTTTGGCAGGAGCTTCACTATGAACAATGAACAAATATCACTGACAGGTTCATCAGTTTCTCTGTCCCAGAAACATACTTCTACCTTGGTAAGCCAACACAGTGAGCATAATAAAAATGCAGATCCAAGTTCCAATGTTTATCCATAACTTCAGAACCTCTTTGGAGCTTAACTCCAGAGAAGTAATTTCCATGGAAATTCCAGCAAGACTACATTACAAATGAATAATCTGACTTTAGATCCAACTACAACTCAAAATGAGGAATCACTTTGGCATCTGTGTTTCCTGTATGTTCCACAGGAAAAATGAGGCATCCATTTCACAGATGAAATGGCCCATACCAAGATTTATATTTAAAACATTATTGGTAAAGGTGGCTAACAGCTAAACTCAAAGAGCACATAAAGATAAAACAGGGCTGAAGACTGAATTGTCAAAAAGTAGGTGTTCTATAATTTTCTGCAGAAAAGTCAAATCTATGTTGGGGGAAAAAAAGGACCATTTATGCAAATAGATGTTGAGAATAGTCAGGAATTATTAAAAAGAGAGAAATTCATTTCAACAAAGCCATTGGATCTGCAGCTTCCTCATATGCCTCTACTGGCAGTCTCCTCTCAGATGTTTTTCATCTTTAAACTCGGAACATCTACTTATTTCCAGTCCTCTGCCAGAGTTCTATACACTGCTTTACATTCAGCAGAGGCCACAAGGAAGATGGTAAATTGTCTTCCCAGTTTCTTTGCACATCAGTAGGAGGAAGTAGCATTAAAAAAAGAAAAGAAAAATTTGATTGACCTCTCCATTAAATGTAACTTAAATTAGATCTGGCCTTCATTGAACATGAGCAAAAGTCTATCCCAGCTGATTTCTAAACATCTGTGAAAGGGGCTTCTATGTGAAACCCATTCCTTCAAATAAGAGCACCTCCAACAATAGCCCCCTGCAGCAAACACAACAGGCTGAACTTGTTGAGGAGAACTGCTGACTCACACAGCAATAAAAACTCAGTGTTGCTATAGCCAGAGCTGATTAAATATTTATTGCCTGGCAATTTTTTCACTTGCTTACATGCAAATGGATCTCCTATCCACTAAGAGATCATAATTATAACAAATATTTTTATAGCTGATTGTTTTTATGTATGTATGTTGTCTTGGTTTAGAGCAAAATTTTGGGAGAGAGAGAGAGAGTCCCCAGAGGGGCTCTAGTAGGAGGATAAATTCAATCGGCCCCTCCCCCCCACAACTAGTCTGGGAGAAAATACTTCTTTGAAGAAAAGTGGAAAAAAGCGGTTTATTAAACAATAGAACTTAACAATATTAAAACAATAAAACTTCTTGCTGCTCTAAAAGAGATGACTAATTGAGAAAACTTTCTGGGTTGCAGCTTAGCTCACTCAGTCTCTTATCAGTCTTTCTGATGCTGGAATTGTCGCAGGCCAGGCCCGGCCCGGCCCGGTGGCCACAGGTGTGAGCTGCTGGTGCTCTCTTGGGTGTTCAGTCCAGAGCAGGTTCTAAGAGGTCTAAAGAAAAGGAAAAGAAAAACTACAGTCCAGGGACTCTTTTTTGCTTCAGCCAGCTAAAACTAACTAAAAGCAAAAGGAGAGCTCTCTGTCTTGCCATCTGTCTGTCTGCAGACAACACAGTCCTGGAGGAGGAATGCGGGGGAGTACGTGCAATGTCTGAGCGAAGGAAAAAAAAAACTGTGCGAGTCTTTTCTCTTCTTTTTTACTTTCTGCAACAAGTCTTAAAGGTGCAAAACTTATTATTATTCAGCATAAACTAATGAGACGATTTGGGGATAAAAGCATCATATAGTCAACTCAGGACA
>NW_005054494.1:63957-75345 GCF_000277835.1 Geospiza fortis | reverse complement strand
ACAACTAGTCTGGGAGAAAATACTTCTTTGAAGAAAAGTGGAAAAAAGCTGTTTATTAAACAATAGAACCTAACAATATTAAAACAATAAAACCCCTTGCCGCTCTAAAAGAGATGACCAACTGAGAAAACCCCCCGGGTTGCAGCCCAGCTCACTCAGTCTCTTATCAGTCTTTCTGATGCTGGAATTGTCGCAGGCCAGGCCCGGCCCGGCCCGGTGGCCACAGGTGTGAGCTGCCGGTGCTCCCCTGGGTGTTCAGTCTAGAGCAGGTTCTAAGAGGTCTAAAGAAAAGGAAAAGAAAAACTACAGTCCAGGGACTCTTTTTTGCTTCAGCCAGCTAAAACTAACTAAAAGCAAAAGGAGAGCTCTCTGTCTTGCCATCTGTCTGTCTGCAGACAACACAGTCCTGGAGGAGGAATGCGGGGGAGTACGTGCAATGTCTGAGCGAAGGAAAAAAAAAACTGTGCGCTTCTTCTCTCCCCCCTTTCACTCTCTGCAACAAGTCTTAAAGGTGCAAAACTTATTATTATTCAGCATAAACTAATGAGACGATTTGGGGATAAAAGCATCATATAGTCAACCCAGGACATATGTATTTGAGGTTTCCACAAACTGAAAAATCTCACATCCAACAATACTTATTGTTAATATTTAGCCTAGTTTAATACTTGTTATGTATAATGACTGCCAAGACTCATCATTAAGTAGGAGACAGACTCAGGAGAGTTCCCAAACCATCCCATATGGAAAACTATGACTGTTGCTGCAGTGTCAACCTCAGTCACTACCCTACTACTCATGGCTGTAACCTCCACTTCTCTTAATGGTTAACAAATTGCTTTTTCATAACTAGCTTTTTGGATGTAGCACAATATATTCGAAAAACAGCAGAAGATAAAGCAGGAACAACAAATGATAGAACTTATAAACCCTAACTATTGCTGGTATTTAACATTAACTGTTTTCAGGATATGGCTATAATCTCCAAACTAAAAATACATCAATCAGGAGGACACTGTGCTCCCAGCTAGTCATCTGCTAAGAAGAGCAATGACACTTCAGCTCTTGCTGTAATATTCAAAGTAGAGAAGATAGCTCCTGTTGTGCTACTGAAACCCTGCTGGACTGTTAAGTATCAGTTATTCCATAAGGATCACCTGGAGAAAGTTGAGAAAGGTGGAGGCTCAAACTTCCTTTAGGCTGTGCAACTGGCCGTGAGGCCTTCAGAGCTGCCTGGGGTGTGAACAAGGATGTCTCAGACCAGCAGTGCTCATGAAAGGCAGAGCAAGGGGATGGCTGCCATCTACAGAGGGCTTGGATGAGCAGGACAGAAGTAACTGGTTTGCCAGTACTGAGAAAGGCAGTTCTGCACTAGGAGAAAGCAGTTCCTTACAAGGCACAAACACACACAGAGCCAGAACAGCATTTCACCTTCCCAGAGAAGAGCTGAATTCTGTTCTAAGCTGAATTCTGAAGAAAATAGTATTTTCCTGGTGAACAGCAAGTGTCAGCCTTTGCAGCCTCAATGAACTATCACCTGACTAAATTTCGGAAAACTATAGTCTTGCATAAAAACTTTTAACCTCCAGCCTTCCAGCTTCACCTCAAAAATAATTTGAGCTTTGTGGCAGATAAAAACTCCCTTCTTTTAAAAGGAGTTATACCCTTCTGCTAAGGAAAAAGCACTGGTAATTTAAGTTCTTTTAGTAACATTCCCTTCAAACATCTGTCCTAACATATGACAACTTAATTATACGTGACAGAGATGCTTACAACTACTAGATCTAGTTAAAAGGATATGAGACCCCAGGAACACAGACACCTCCCTGCACTGAGGTATCACCTCCCCAGCTCTGTTACTGTCTGAAATTGGAACAGATTCTGCATTAAGAAATGATGGGACCTCACAACAAAACTTTGAAAAGTGAATATCAGAGGGAGGGTAAGAAAAACCCCTAACAGTTAACTCTGAAAAAAAAGAAACAAGTAGAGCAATTAAAGTTCAGAAATAAGTAAAAATCACTGGTGAAATTTCCTGGAAAAAAAAATGGAATATTTAAATAGAACCCTCTCATCCACAAGAAAGAAGATGGACTCAAGCACAATGGAAACCCAGATAGAACAGTGATATTGCTTAAATGTTGCCCTGGAGCCCTGAAGATAATTGATCTCTTAAATATCATTCAAGTGAACCAGGATGAGAGGGCAAGCTATTAGCCTCACATTTGCAAGTCTTAAGAACATTGCAATTCAGAATATCCTTCTTGGGGGATTGGAATATTAAAAGATTCCTGCAGGAGGAAGGAGAGTCTGCTGAAGCATTTTTGGCTGCTCTTAAATTAACAAGACAAAAAGAAACCATTATACTTTGTCAGCTTTTCTTATGAGACCGAGACTGTGCTCAGAGAAGAGATACTGTGAAATATAGATTTACAGGGAAGGCTGGTTTTGCTTCCAGAAAAAAACCATCGTGTTGAATGAAATGCTATAGTGAAAGTAAGATGAAACAAGGTTAGTCTCACCATTTTAAGAGGAAATTGAAAACCAGAAGACCATAACTGTAAGAATTCGGAAGGGATTTCACATGTCAAAATGCAAGAGAAATGCAAAAGGAAGTATTGTAAATGACATAGCAAAAGTAAAGCCCCAAATAATTCTCAGCATTTCAGAAACTCTGTACCAAAGCTACAAAAATAACCATTTAAAAAAATTGAGTCACTAGTAGCACATGCAGAGAAGACCAGCACACAGGTGCACAGGGACAGGCAGGAGTTTTGGCTGTGAACAGTCTGAGAAAACAAGAGCTGAAATGATGCCTTGGTACTCTCAGCAGACAAAATACAACATTATTTGACAGAACTCTACAAATTAACTATCAGCACTTGTAGCTCAACTTGAAAATCTTGGTGACATCGGAATAAAAACAGATGAAATCAAAAATAAAACAGATGAAATAAAAAATAACAGATGAAATCAAAAATAAAACATAAGGACAGTTCCTACTGAAAGACTGAGTCAAATACAAGCTACAGCGGGAAGGTAAAGATGAGCAGCTAGGCTTGTTAGAAAGAGTGAGTATATTAAGACTAAAAGCATGTGTAGCTTTTGGCTTGGTTCAGTGAACAGATAGTATAAGAGAAAAAACAAATACTCTGTCCCCAAACCAATGTGAGACACAAGTACAAAGTCCCAAGAAAACACAAAACCCCACAGAAGTCCATGAAGGTCAGTAGGATTACAGCAGCAGGACAAGGCCAGCCCACATTTACTCCATCTGGAGCTATGCACATGACCACAGGGCAGTGAATGCTTATGTGCTATAGAGTTTCTTCAGGTTAAAAGAGTTTATACTGTTTATTTAAAGAGGAATGTTGTGGAGTCATCCTGCTGAGATCTTTACTGCAGGTGCTTTTAACAGAGGGCTTTGGCCACAGACAGTGGCAGACAGTGTACTGAGGAGGGGGCACCTAGTGGGGTCCCAGTGGGAACTGTGGGTGCTTTGGAGCCAGTATGCTAACAGAACCTTCCTACATTTGATCAAGTTTCCAGTTTTCTTTCACCGTGTTATAGATACATTATAATATTGGCTTTTTGCAAATATTAAAATTGATTTCATATGTGTGATGCTAAAGTAATTTTTCTATAAAGATATAATTTTTATTTCTGTTGTTAATTAAGCTTGGACATAGTAGTGAAATAGCAATGCTTGTGTTAAAATGCCTGCTTGGATGGGATAACATCCAATGAACACAGGATGAGGACACCTGTACAGATCTGCCAACTATCGGCACTCACCATCTGAAGAAAGTGTGGACCAAGGCCCAAACTGGAAGTGATAAAGGAGCCAAAACTACAGCCAAGAAACATGCATGCTCTAAAAAGGCAGACCCAAGGAGGGACCATGTAAAATAGTTCCTGGAATATGTAAACTATTTATGGATAGGCATAAGGGTCTATGAATATACAACAGGCAAAAGGTATTTAAGGGGTATCTTCAAAGGTAACAGTGTGGTCTTGGCTGAGTGCCAAAATGCACCTGCCCATAATAACCTTTGCTTAATGGTCCTTGTGTCCCATTGCCCTTTATTAAACTTTTTAAATTTTCACAGGAGACTGAAGGTGTTTTTCACAAATGGGTGCTCGTCCCAGATGTAACACCTCAGGTAGAACACCCTTTGGACAAGAGGAGACACATAAAGCAAAGGAAAATGGGAAAAAAGCTCCCTAAGAACCACGGTAGCCCAAATGTTCTTGTGCACGAAAGACCCAAGGAAGAAAAGAGGATTGGTAAAGTATTCTTTCGGGGGGACAAATACAGGGGGATAAATGTGTGTGTGAATGAGAGGCGGGCTGGTTATCCCAGACCTGCTAAGTGAGTGAGGAGTCTCCCACACTGCAATTCTGTTCTTTTGCGAGAAAAACAGCCAGTAAAGAGATGAAGGGAGAGATAAAAGGAGTGAGAGAATCTCCTAGGATAACTGGGACTGGGTCTCAGGGAGGGGTTGGACCCCTTGAAGGCAGGGAGCTGAGTGTTTTCCTGGCACAATCCACTGGGAAAGCAGGATAAAAAATGGAGGGGGCCTCCAAATTCTGCTGGGTTGGGGCTAAATATGCCCAAGAGTATCCAGGATTGAACCTGCTGGGTTGAGGGATTAATATGACCAAGAGCATCCAGGGTTGAACAGAATTCTGCTGGGCTGAGGGATAAATATGCCCAAGAGCATCCAGGGTTGAACAAAATTCTACCATATTGAAGACATGTCCAAGAGCATCCGGGGTTGAATAACACAGCTGGATTGAGGATATGCCCAAGAAAATCCGGGGCTGGCCAATTATATTTTAAGATGTTATAATACCCATGGTTGGATATTAACAAGTGATTTGAGAACAAAGGTACCTTATTTTTGTGTTGTCCTGTTGTGAATGGGAGTGAATGAGACATATTAAAGTAATAAAAGTGAGTGACTGTGAATGAATGAAAGTATATGTGATATGGATTTTTAATTTAAAGTTTAAATTTTCTGGAAGAAGGTGGATTGTATTTCTCTGTGCTGTGAATAGTGGAAGGTGTTCAAGTTATCAGGGGAATGGACTGGATGTTAGGGGAATGGATTGGAGCCTGGGAAAATGAGACAGGGAACCAGAGAAAGGGGTTGGGACCCCCTGGAAATGTTGCCTCTCCCTGTCTCCAGTTTTTCTGCTAGGAGCTCCAGTCTTCCTACCTGTACCAGCTTCTCTGCCTGCGTCAGGAGTTTCAGCCCTCTCCGCCCATACTAACTGTGATCACTCCCGTCCCTGCTGTGACTCTGGAGCTGCCTGCTCCCACCTCTGTTTATTAGTTGATTCCAGCTTTCTTGGCTTTCCTGACTTCCACACCTAATTCTGTCTTCTTACTGGTTCCAGCCTCACTGCCGACCCCCGTTCTGTCATTTCAGCTCCCGCTGTATCTGTGGGAGGGGTTCAGGAGGGGAGCAGAGCCCTGGTGTGGTCAGGGTCCCAGGAGAGGACTAGGGGTGCCTGTTTCTGCTGCAGCGGGGGAGGGCACCTTCACTTAGAGGGAGACTTGGGGAAGTGTCCTGTGAAGGAGAGGGAAGATCATGGGCTCTTTTTTTCTGGGGGATAAATGACGTCTTGAGCCTTGGTAAATTGGGAAACAGGCCCCAAGAGGAAGTATTGGAATTTGTGTTTGATTCTGGGACAGAAAGAACCTATGTGGTGGAGATTCCATGGAGATGTGATGTGGGTGGTGACACGGTGGAGGTGGCAGAGGCAGAAGGAGAAAGGTTTGAAACTCCAGCCATTGAAGATGGAGTAATTAGAAGAGGGACTGGCATGAGGATAGGAGATGTCTTGGTTTCTGGGGCAGGCATCAGCTTGTTGCAGATGCAACTGGAAATGGGGGTTGTACCAGAAGAAAAAACGGCTGTGGACTTTCTTTTAGAGATAAACTAGTTGTGAGAAATGCATGTATTTTATGATTGGCTTTTCGCAAATATTAAAATGAATATTATATGTGTTGTGTTAGCAAGTAATGCTGTATTAATTCTCTTAAGTACTGTATAGTTTTAGGTTATAAAAAAAAATTGTTAACATAGAAACTATGCTATATAAGATGCTTTGTTTAAAAGAAAGGACTCGCAGCGAGATAACAGCCACAGGACACCTAAATCTTTCAGAAGAGAAGAATTTATTGCTTTCCTATCAGAAGAAACAAACTGCTTCCCGCCTCGAAGGCGCCATGGGTGTTAGAAAGGAGAAGTTGACAATGACCAGACAAAAATCCTGTGTTTGAATAGGAATTTATGCATCATGTATGAAGTGTATGAATATGCAACAGGCTGTTGCTCTTAAAGATTACTCCTTTTGTTAGAGGAGTGTCCTTTTTCCTGGGCCCATGCTGCCTGGAAAAAGGTACCCGGACGTCCGTAACTCTTTGTCTTTATTGTCTCATATTGTCCTAAATCCTGATTGTCCAAATTATTATTACTCTGATTGTATTACTATTTTTATAACCATTTTTATTACTATTAAACTTTTAAAATTTTGAAAACAAGTGATTGGCTTTTTTCACACTAGTTGTGTATACATCTCGTGCAGTCCAAAGTGTGTTAAATCAGAGAGAAAAAAAGAAGAAAAAATAGGGGGGAAAAAGAGAAAAAATAAGCAAAAGAGAGGTTGAAAAAGAAGAAGGGAAGTTAGCAGACTCTAAGATGTTGGAATGTGGAATAATGATGACTTGGTACTGGAGGAGGACAGGAGTTTGAATTGTTTGAATACAATTTCTGTATGAAGGGCAAGGAGGAGCCTTAACACATGGTTATTTAAAGGTTGTTCAGTGCCGAACTGGAGTTTGGGAAGATCTAGCAGAACAAGCCCTCCTAGAGGGGGAAAAAAAGTTGATGGCTTGTCCAGATGTCTACAAAAGAAAAAATAATGATAAGAGCACCTGGGGACGCCAGGTTGGGGGTTGTCAAGTTGAGGAGGTGTTTGGCCGCTCTCAAACGAGTGGCAAGGTCTCGGGAGCTGCGGCAGGGGCTGATCTATGGGGGCGACCCGGCACAGCAACTCCAGTGTTTGCCCACCCAGTGGAGGCGGCGCAGGGTGTGGTTTGCGTGGGGCACCGCTGGGGCTTGGGAGCTGGCTTGGTTGTGCCAGGGTCCTGAAGGGCAAGGGGTTGCCGGATGCACTCGCCGGCCCGGCGCCGGTGCTGGGCGCGGATTGCGCGAGTTTGCCGCTGAGGAGCCGGCTGGCTCAGTCGTGGAGCTACCGGGGGCGGCTCCCAGCCTGCTGAGGTCCCGAGTCCGGGATGGCAGCCTCGGCCCTGGCAAGCGGGTCGAGAAAGAGAGAGAGAGAAGAGAAAGAGAAAGAGAAAGAGAAAGAGAGAGAGAGAAGAGAAAGAGAAAGAGAAAGAGAAAGAGAGAGAGAGAAGAGAAAGAGAAAGAGAAAGAGAAAGAGAGAGAGAGAAGAGAAAGAGAAAGAGAAAGAGAAAGAGAAAGAGAAAGAGAAAGAGAAAGAGAAAGAGAAAGAACAAGAGGGAGGAGAGGCATGACCCCAGGGTCCCCGCGCAGGTGACTGTCTGCAAGTGTCCCCTGCTCCCGCTAGGGCAGGGTCTGCCCTTGCCAGGGTCGCTGCGGTGCCCTGGCGGCAGCGGGAGAGGGGCGAGGGACAGCGTTGAAAGCGCTGCTGTGAAAAGAGGGAGAGGGGCCAGCGCGAGAGATAAGACCAAGGCAGCGATAGACCTAATCTCTCGCTGTCTCTCCATAGTAACAAGCCAACCTTCCGAAATGCCCCGACTGTCCAGGCCATCCCGAGAGAACAATGCAAAAGGGAGAGAACATAACTATAAATCTATAAAACTTTTCTTAGCATATACATAATATTTGTCCTTCAATTATGAGAGTCAACCATTTCATTACTCATTTATCACATTATTTTTTTTATTTTCCGGGCTAGTTCCATCGTTCCCATCCCTCTTTATTAGCCAGCTCCTCCCAGCTAAGCCGAGCAGGGGTTTCTAAGCCCATATCTGGCACCCCAAGAACAGGGACCTCACACTGAGGCACCTCCTCAGTTTCTGTTTGGCCAGGTCTTGGCAAACCGGTAGGACTTTTTTCTCTGCTGATTAAATTGCTAGTTGACGTTGTTGGAAGCCACCTCTTGAACCTGGTTCTTTCAGACGCCTGCCCGAAAAAAGCAGGTAAGCAGAGAAAAGGATGCTCTTATTCTCGCCTGATCCTCCCTTTACCGGGTGGGAATGCCTACATGCACACCTAATCCCATTTAAAAGGGGAATAAGACTGTCTAGACCTCAGAGGAATGTTTACGGACGATTTCAAATACTTTTAGCAGTCCACGGCAAGAAAATCCAAAACCGTGAGTTAAAAACCTCCTAAAATGGGTGTTGCAAAACTTTCCTGCCGCTGTCCACGGAGAAACCCCGCCTGCTTCCACCACAACGGCAGCAGCCCGCGGCACAGCGCCGTTGGCTGCCGATCCGGCCCCGCTCAGCGCAGCGGAAAATGGCACAGATGGTGGAGCGTTCTCTCTGGGATTTTGCGATTCCGTGGGGGTTCCCTTTACGCACTAGCAATCAAGGGAGAGTCTGTCGTGGTTTGTCTGCTCCCTGCTTTCCACACGGTTTTCGAAACACTTAAGGCTGAAAAGCTCTGACTCCCAGCACCTGACCCCTCCCCTGCCCTGCCAGTGTGGCAGGGCTGGGGGATCTGAGACCATCCCGCCGCAGGCAAACCCTTCCCAAACCGGGACTGCTTCCAGCCCTTCTAACCCTGGGGACAGAATTCGGGACCAGATCTTGTTGCATAGAAAAGCTTTTAGCTACTCCTGCTCTCTCGTATTCTCTCCGTTGTGACCCCTCAGACTGCTCTGGAATGGGACACAGGGTAGAGAATGCCTGTTTGTGGAGAAGACCTAGACATGGTGTTATAAATACATATTATAATATTGGCTTTTCGCAAATATTAAAATGGATGCTATACGTCTAATGTTAATGAAACTTTGCTATAAAGATACCGTGTTTATTTCTGCTTTACTTAGACATAGTAGTGAAATAGCTGATATAGTTATGCTTGTGGTTCGAACTGCCTGCGTGGTTGGGATAACATCCAATGAACGTATGATGAAGACCCCTGCTACTGACATGCCAAACTATCAGCGCCTGCTGTCTGAAGAAAGTACGGACCAAAGCCCAAGCGGGAGGCGATACCTGACTAAAACCACAGGCAAGAAATGCGCGTGCTCCAAAAAGGCGGACCCGAGGAGGAGCCATGCTAAATAGTTCTTGGAAAATGTAAACTAGCTTAGGGAAAAGTTTAAATATGCATTATTGTTTATGAATATGCAATAGGCTAGTGCAATAGAAAAGGATATGTAAAGGGTGTCTCCAAAATAGCAGGTGTGCTTTTGACTGAATGCCACGTACTCAGCCATTAAACTCTGCTTTATTTTTGTATCCTATTGTCCTTTATTAAACTTCTAAATTTTTACAGGAGAGTGAACCTCGTTTTTCACAACGGGTTACTCTGCTACCCCGTATCCCCTTCTGCCTCCTCCACTCAGGATGTGAGATGGCGGTGGCCACGCCATCTCGGACCCCTCCCCCTTCGCCTTCCCTGTGCCTTAGCTACCGCAAGTCACCTCCAATTCATCTGAATACCCAATTGCATTGCCTACTAATGACTCTGCTAATCTGTACTCCTTGTGAGATGATATGTCGCTTCAGGTTTCGCCGCTGCCCAGAGTCCTGATGCTCCTGCTCTGGACTACAACTCCCAGGATGCCTTAGGGCACGCCCCTCCTGGGGAACCAGAACCACGCCCACCACAGTCCTGGAAGCGCTGATCCCGAAAATGGTGGCACTCATGCCGGCCGCGTGAGCAGAGGTATCGGAGGACAAAAACAACATTGTGCCTGTACCCCCTCCTCTTGGGACGAAGACCTCACTTCTCCTGGATCCAGTGATTCTGTTGATCCGTGGCAGAAGACCCGGCTGACCACGGTAAAACACAGAAGGGGGAGGACTGGTCCTACATGGAAACCTTTAGCCTACAGGGATATAAAGGGACTGAGTAAGGCTGCCAAAAACCATGGAAGAAATTCTTCTTTCTTTAACAGTCTAATGAAAGCTACTTTCTCTGTATATCCTTTAACCCCTCATGATTTAAAACACGTGGTGACTGTGCTGCTATCCCAACTAGAATACACTCTGTGGAAGAGGGAATCGAAGAGACTGTTAATTTAACTGTTGTTTGTCTATGCTGAGGACCAAGCAGGGTCGGTGTAAACACTAGAACACCTAGCTGGAGAAGAGCCATATTCCCATCCCAATGAGCAGGCTGCAAACCTCCTGAATGCAGTGCTTGATGATACTAAAAATGCAGCAAGGAGAGCATTCATGCAAGTGCCTGATAGTAATACACCTGTTCTAGACTGTAATTTTAAAGCGAAGGTCTAGCAAACCACGCATAAAGCTGAAGTCTTGGCTTCCCTTCACTACAATTATTCACAGGCAATTGTTCATCATATGGATAGTATACTTATTGCACCTGGAAATCATTCATCTTTAGATGCAGCTTTAAAAGCCAACGTCACAGCTATCCAACAAGCAGGACTGACCACTGCAGAAGAAAAAATACAACAAATATCACCCTAGAAATGTCTGGGACTCAAAATTCACTCTCAGATGTACAGCATCACCCATTGCAGCTAAATGAGAAACAAGAAACACCTGTGATACATGAGGAATGCAATGTCTGACTCTCACAATTAAAAGGCAAATATTATGTATATGGTAAGAGAAGTTTTATAGATTTATAGTTATGTTTCACCTCCTTGCATTGTTCTCTTGGGATGGCCTGGGCAGTCAGGACATTTGGGAGGCTTGGCTTGTTACTATGGCAACACCTGACCTCCAAGCAAGGTGTAAGAAAATGATCACCACCACTGGACAGTGAAGAAGGAGTCGATGGACAGAACTTTGGGAGGGGCTAAAGTGTTAAAATGCAGAACATCCACTGTGTAGATGAGCACATGGTGGAAAAAATCCTTGATCCCAGCACTGTAATATTTTCTCTATTCAGTCTTCTGTTGTATTTTTTTGATAAGGTTTTAATAAACTTTTTAAAATTTTGGAAGGGAGTAGCATTTCTCATAACTCTCTGATTTATAAAAATTATTGGGAACAATTAACTGGCTCAGATCTCTGCTGGAATTACTAACGAGGACTTGGTTCCATTGTTTGTTTTGTTAAGGGGGGATTCTGGGTTAAACTCACCTAGGCAGTTAACTGACAAGGCAAGGGATCCCTTAAATAAGGTATCCCATGCCATTCAAACTTGTCAGGCACGCAGAATAAATCCAAACTTACCATTC
>NW_005054494.1:61926-63932 GCF_000277835.1 Geospiza fortis | reverse complement strand
TTGGGGAAAAGGACCCCAACCCTATGCCTTAATTTTTCAGTGGGAAGCTGAAGCATCTGATCCTTTGTTGATTTTATGGTGGATTTTCCCACCCCACCAGCCTGGTGAAACTAAACAAGTAGGTCAGAGATGATGGCTCAGCTTGTTATAAGATAACCCTTTTTCCACCTGCTTAGTTGTGTTACCAATAGATGTGTGGCCTTTAAACAAGGATGCCATCCATGTTTTGCATCCCCACAAGGAATGGATTCACAGTCTCATTGATAACTGGGATTACTGGGCCAGGAACTTACTGCACACACAACTAGAACCCCAAGAATTGGAAATTCTAGGCTATGCAAAAATGGATTTTTGTGTTAGATTTCATTATATCAAAATTACTCTTGATTTATTATATACTATCATTAATGCCGATGCTATAAGAAAGCAACCAAATACATAGTGGGATGTTTTGCCACTTCATCCAGTTTATGAAAATGAAAGTACCTGGGGTAACTACACCTGTCATTTCCTGGTCCAGTGATTCCCTGTTACCATTTCCACCTGGGACATTTCTCATTTGTGGGGACAGAGCATGGCCGGCCATTCCATCTTGCATTAAGGGCAGGCTGTGTAGCTTGGGGAGGCTTACTGTACTAGTGTAACTGGATATGCCATATGACCAAGCCTCGACATTGACTGACAGGGGCTTCTCCCAGTCAGATCTTATATGAAGCTGCAAGCATTGCGCTGGCCAGGTCCTGAAGTGATGTGGAGTTAAGACCAATGAGACTATTGTGGAAAATACATGTATTTTATGATTGGCTTTTCGCAAATATTAAAATGAATATTATATGTGTTGTGTTAGAAAGTAGTGCTGTATTAATTCTCTTAAGGACTGTGTTAAATATAGTTTTAGGTTATAAACATTGTTAAAATAGAAACTATGCTATGTAGGATACTTTTTTTTAAAGAAAGGACTTGCAGCAAGATAGCAGCCACAGGACACCTAAATCTTTCAGAGAAAAAGAATTTATTTCCCTCTTATCAGAAGAAATGAACTTCTTCCTGCCTCGAAGGCGCTGTTAGGATTTCCTTTTCCGGCCTCCGGCCGCCCAGAAAAAGGTACCCGGACATCCGTAACTCTTTGTATTTGTTGTCTCATATTGTCCTAATTCAAATTGTCCAAATTATTATTACTCTAATTGTACTACTAGTTTCATAACCATTTTATTACTATTAAACTTTTAAAATTTTAAAAACAAGAGATCGGCGTTTTTCACACTATCCAGACCAGGTCTTTCAAAATGCCCTTTATAAGGGGGAAGGGGGGGGGCGTGGAAAATAAATCTGTCTGTTGCCACACGAACATCTGGGAGTGAGTTGTGTCTTTGTCTCCTTGCCCCTCAGCCCTTCCACGAGCAACCTAACACGTGGTGACCTGCAAAGTGATTGGGACTCAGCCATAGCCTGGCACTGAGCAAAGGAGACATGGCTTAACAGCTGGTTTTCCGTCTCGAACCGAATTAATAAACAGCCAGAGAGCTGGGAATCGGGGTAAGAGCCACGGGTACAGGACATTGGAGCCTGGATCAGTGCATGGAACCAGAGACAGCCTGAAAGCTGGGAACAGCGTTAAAGCTGGAACGGTGTAAAAACTGGACTTCTGGCGAAAAACCGGGACTCACTGGCTAGACAGAGGTAAAAACCCCCTCGGCAGACAGCAGAAAGTACTGCGAGGGTTTAAAAACCTGGTTGATGGACTAAAATTACAACCGAGACCATGGGAGCTTGGATATCAGGACCAAAAAACACCATGATAAAGCTACTAATGTTTTTCTTTCTAAAAAGAGGGATTGTTTCTCCTGGGAGACAGGGAACCCCAGCAGATGCCGGCATTATCCAGGGAGCCGGCGGCATGGACTGCGAACCCCAGCCACACGGAGAGATGGCGGCCCCAACAGCCCCAGCTTCTCGGAGCTGCCCTGTGCCCTCCCTAGGCTGCGGTAATCACTATGCAGCCACTT
>NW_005054494.1:21795-61899 GCF_000277835.1 Geospiza fortis | reverse complement strand
GCACACCCGTCCAGTGACGTCACGGGAGTGCCCCGCCCCAGCCTCCGTGGACCGCGGCCCCACCCCGAGCCTGCCCCGGGGAAGGCTGCGGGGCCCACCCGGGAAGCGCGGGAGAAGCCTTTGCCAAGGTGCCGCTCGGCAAAAGGCAGTACCAGGGCGTGTGGTGCCGCAGGGGCGGAGTCATGGAGTCGGGCGATCGGGTTGCGTGTCTCGCAGCAGCTGAGGTCAGGACGCGCTGTCACCCAAGCCACCGAGAACCCAGCAACTGCTTGCAAATGGAAGGCAAAAAAAGCAGAGACACCAACTTTCCTTCCTTACAAAGCATTACAACCACGTTACCTCCTGATAAATTGAAATTTTCATGGTACAAAAACTCTAATAAAGACATTGAAAGGTTGCCATATAAAAGTTATGATAATGTACAACTGTTTGTAAAATATGCATTAAAACTCATGGTACAATATTCATTATGGATGTTTGCATTTGTTAGAACCAAAATTAACAAGCCCATGATGAGTAAGGTGTTATATTTCTACCTCAGACTATTAATGCTGTGTATCAGGGAAGCATTAGTGTGTGTATTATTATGTATTTTTTTTCATACTCCTACTAATTATTGCTGCATTGTTTCAAGAATGATTGGTAAGATTCAGGGGATCTCCATTAAGATACACATACCAAAATCAATTTATCATAGGCAAATTTCAGTTGCAAAGTTCTTCAAGTTTTGCCACTTGTCATAATAATAATTTTTAAAAAAGTTAATTATTAAATCACTAACAAAATTTCTAGCTTCTATTAAGGCAAGAAAGGAGTATTGCCTACACTGTGATTCATACTAAAATTTTTTTTGTTTTGTTTTGCACTAGATATTAATACAAACTTCTTTTTTATACAGGGAATCTCTCCCAACCAAGTCATTGGCCTGATCAGCCTATGAACCTGGCTGGTAAAGAGTCTGTGGGAAAAAAAAAAAGTTAACCCTTTTTCTTTTGAGACAGGTACAAAGGTTTTGTCCTGAAGAAGCCCTCCAGGTTTGCTCATAATGAAAAAGAGACCTTTCAGCAACCCCTTACCCTATTAATGCTGTTAAGAAATGCATGCCTTATTTCTATTTCTACTTATTATACATAAAAAAGGGGGGAAAAAGGTTGGGGTGGAGGTACATCCCCTCTTCTGGAGTTTTGGGTGGTGTCATGTTCTTATGTTTTATACTAAGTCATATAATAGTACAATGTTCCTATGAAATCCAAGGTAAAGGACACTGGACAGCATTCTGAAGTCTCTTCAACAGAACAATGGATCACAAATGACCACCTACCTCATGGACAATCAAATAAGGACTTGTTTAATTTACAAATTATTTCTCATGTTTACAAACTGTTTTCTGGTTTACAAACTGTTTTTCTGTTTACAGATTGTTTTCTGGGTGTTGGATTCTTCAAGGGATAAATGGGTTACGGGTTGTTTTTAATAACTGGGCTTTTCTATAATGGTTAAATGGTTTTTGTTTTTTATAAGTTATAACATATAAGCATTGTGTCTGTGGCCTGAGTCCTCCCCCAGCAGATACTGAACACAAATGCTGCAGCTTCTGTGCAAATTTAGCCGTGCTGTCTTTTGTTGTCCAATTTGTAAAGGGCCCTTGCAGATGGGTAACAGAAAACAAATTACAAATTTTGTTAAACAAAGAAGGGTGATATGTTACTGGATATCACATACCAAGCCCCGGGATTGACTGACAGGGGCTTCTCCCAGTCAGATCTCATATGAAGCTGCAACCATTGCACTGGCCAGATCCCGAAGTGACGTGGAGTTAAGACCAATGAGAATATCCATATGAGGTCTTTCAAAATGCCCTTTATAAGGGGGAAGGGGGGGGGTGTGGAAATCTGTCTGTAGCCACACAAACATCTGGGGGTGAGTTGTGTCTTTGTCTTCTTGCCCCTCACCTCCTCCCCCCCGCCCCCACGCAACCTGAGATTACCCCAGTTTGTGAAAAAAAGGCCAGATGTAAGAGATTTATCCATCAATTAAAATCAGATTGCAAAGACAAAGTTAGCTTTTGGAGTAAAGGAAAAAGAATGGCAGCCTCAATATTGGCACCTCGGGTTGCTACAGCAAATGCTTTGAAAATGTTAGGCAGTCTAGGATGCTGGCTAAGTAAGCAAACCAATGACATGTCTCAGGCACTGAGTGAGCTACTGAGAGATGTGGACAGTATCAGACATGCTACCCTGCAAAATACAGCTGCACTATACAGCTGCTCCTTTCTGCTGCTAGCACAAGGACATGGTTTGCGAAGATTTCAAGGGCATGTGCTGCATGAGCTCTCAGATCACAGCAATTCCATACACAAGAGCATCCAAATTCTAAAAGAGGGAGTCAGAAAACTACAAATGGAAAGTGATGAAGACTGGCTGGCTGATAGGACTGTTAAAAAATTAGAATGTATCAGCTTGGGCTTTATCTTTGCTCAAAATGGGTTTACTAATTTTTCTAGCTGTATTTGCATTTATGTTGTTTCCTTGTTTTGTAAGTTGTCTGTTAAGGGTTTTTCAGAAATCTTTGCAAAATATTTTTCTAAAGACAGGGAATTGTGGAGTCTCATCCTGCTGAGATCTTTACTGCAGATGCTTTTACAGAGGGCTTTGGCCACAGACAATGGCAGACAGTATACAAGTCGGGTCACAGTGGGAACCATGGATACTTGGGAGCCAGTATGCTATTAAAACCTTCCTATATTTGATCAAGTTTCTAGTTTTCCTTCACCGTTAGTCAAGACCATTTTCTTATAAAGTCATGTTCTGAGTTCACCTTTCTGATTGGACCTTGTGTCCCTGTACCTGGCTGTGTTTGCCCTGTCCAGGGGTCTTTGGAATCTAGCCTCTGTACCTGCACCACATTTGTTATTTTCATTATTAAAGTTTTTATTTTCCAGGCTAGTTCTATCATTCCTGTCCTTCTTTATTAGCCAGCTCCTCCTGGCTAAGCCGAGCAGGAGGATCACACTGGGCTTCTAAGCCCATAGAATGTGGCCTTAAAACCCTTCAAGCAGTTCTAAACATCTCAGGTCATGATTTCCTCAGCATATTTCAAACTTACCAAGCAGACACCACAGCTCACACTCTGTCCAGCTCTCCAGGCTCATGGCAGCAGTCACTTCACTGTCTTGTTTGTAATTTGAAGACTACACTTGTATACGTGAATTTTGGAAAACTCAGGTCATAAATTTAGGTTTAAATGAACATAAACCAGAAACTTGGATATGAATAATCAAGTTTACACAAAGAGGACATTGATGTGACCCTTCCAAAAACCGCTGAGTTACTGCAGCAAGAGCGGATATTTCTTCTTGCTGCCAAGACGCAGCCTGCCAGAGGACATAACCATACACACTTTATGCAGAAAGAAACTTGTAGTGGTTTTAATTGGTGTCAACTTTGTACTTTCTGCTTCATCTTATGGGTGTGAATGAATACAAAACTTCAAAACAAAATTTCTGAAATTAATGAGTTCTGCACGACAAAAAAAGGATTTGCTGGCCTAACATAAAAGTCAGGAAAAATTGGTGGAAATTACTCTGAAGGTCAGTTGAAAAGTGAATGAATTTCAATGAACACAGTTATTGATACAGATTCTGTGTTTCATCAGTATCCTGGCCAAACAGAATCACAAACAGAACCTCATAGAAAGATTGCGAGACTGGAGAAAGCTGTGAGAATGATGTATAGATGATGGCACAACTGTGCCTTCTCATTGTGCAATGCATGCCTCCTCCTCCCCATCCTTGAGTTTATTTCTTTATTCTTCATTATGAAAGGAGCACAACTATGGTCAGCAGAACCACAGAGGATAACTGCTAGAGCCTTTAAGTCTCTGTCCGAAGTTTCTCTTGTCTGCCTCATGAGCATCGTGAAAGGACAGAAACTGGGACCACCAAAAAGACCCTGGTTGGAATTCTGGTCTTGCTTGAGACGGTTGCTCGCCAAGATCCTGAGAACCCTGCTGGTTTGCCAAGCTATTGTCTGCAGGTGTGTTTTCTGCCATGGAACACTGAGCCTGGTAAAGGGGGGCAACTTGCCCTGAATGCTTGCACATGCTTCATGGTTCCTGCTCCAATAGCTGGTGAATTTCCACACCTCTTGGCCTGGTTGGACTTTTCTGGGGTAACCTTTGGTGGTCCCCCCACGGAAGACCCCTCATCTGCTTTTCAACCACTGTGACAGACGGAGATGGAAGAAGCCTCTCTCTCAAGGAGACATGAGCCCCCTATACGGAGAAGCTGCCCTTTCCCAAGGACTGAGACTGAAACCCCTAACATGGGGGAGGTCTGTGGGGGAGCCGACCTGACCAAAGTGAGATATTTGCCTGCAGACGTGGCCATTGGACCAAGAAGACAATGGTTCTTGCCTACTGCTGAGAACATGGACTACCTGTTACATCTATTCTTTATGGTATCTGTTTCCCCCCTTGGCAATTTTCAATAGACTTAACCTGTTCCCCCTGTGATGGTTTATCATAATAAAAACCCGTGAGTTAACCAGAGATTTTGAGATCTCCCTGACGTGACTAGGTGAACTCTATCGACTGGACGAAAGGACTTAATTTCTATTTTTGGTAGCTATATCCCCCCCCCCCCCATCTTTTTCTCTCTCTTAATCCTTCTATTGAATTTGCTGTGGTCATTCAATAAAAAGTGCATTTGTTTTGATTGATACTGCAATCCCCTTTCCGTGTTGTGTTTTGCACTCTGAGATATGTAAAACGAACCATCATGACTCCCTGCTCATATGAGCGGATTGTGACAGAGCCAAATGGAAGAAATTATATATTCATGAAGTGTAAAGTGTGAAATTAATTAGAAAACAATATCCTGCTTGGCAGCTACATGACAGAACACAGGCAGGTGGAATTAAGAAGAGATGAAAGTCATCTAGGACAGCAGACAGGGACGTCCTGGGGAAGAAGCATGTTTTTCTAGGACCTTCTCTGGGCAGCTGGGTTGTTTAGCCTCTCAAAGGAACTTTTTGATCTCTCCTGGCAAAAATTACCAGCTTTGCTCAAAACTTTGCAGATGAGAATTCTGTTTTCTCACTGTTCAGTCAACAAATTCCTCTTTTGCACCATGCCTAAACTGTTCAGAACTGAGTGAAAAATAAAACAAATGCAGAAAATTATAAGCAAATCATCCAAGGAGCAAAGTACAGGCACAAATCCACAGAAATCTGAATCCATTCAGCATTTTCTGCTTTCTTGCAAAAGTAGGACAGTCTTCTCCCTGTTGCTCTGGCAGAAGAGAACTTTGAATATTATCCACCAGCAATCTTACACAGACTTTATTGTTCATACAATTTTTTATGCTCTAGAAACACACAGAGAGATTGTGGTTGCAATACTTCCCTGGATGCCTACGCTTACCAAGGGGTCCAGAGCTACCACTGTCTCCAGCTGTAGCAGAATAGCTCATTGCCTGAGGAACCAAGGTTTATGCAGAGAAGGCTCAGCTGCTCCCCATGGTAAAATTTCAATACTACAGGGTAGTATTTGTTCTAGGAAAATAAACATTTAGCTTTGAAAGATTACATGATGAGTACAGACTTTTTACAGGTATTACTTGCATGGTCATGAATTTTTCCAAGTACTCTTCAGAAAACAAAACCAAAGTCCATAGAACTGGCCACAGAACCAGCAACTGTATTTTAGCATAAAGGCATCATTATAGTGAGGTAGAATGGGACAAGACAGCAGGGCAGACATGTACAGCAGCTCACTAGGACATATCACCGGCAGCCCCGGGAGCTTACAGCCACATGACAACAACGTCATATAAACCCATCTGCACCTTTACTCAGTGTCATGGGCAGACTGACACCATCTATGCAGAGTCCAAGCACCTCTCTTGCAAAACAGAAAAATACTTCAACAAGGTTTACAAGTTCAGCTGCATTTTGGTTTTGTTTTTACTCATTTTCTCTTATTCTTTGAGCAGCAGTTGTATAATTAAAGTGGATAGACAATATATTTAAAGAAGGTGTTCAGAACATGATTCTCACCAAATTTGGCATCAAGCTAGTTTCAATTTCGGAATTAAAAAAATCAAAGTCTAAAATAAGACATGGAGCAAAAGAGGGGCATTATCAAGATAAAAATATATGAAGAAAATATGCAAGACTGCATGCAAAAAATTGTTTTAAAAGTGATGTTGCAATTTCAAAGCTAACAACATGAAAAGGAAAGAAAGAGTTAAAATATCTTTCAAATCTTAAATGCTGAATAATGAAACTATAACCATAAATAATGAAACCATTTAAATGCAAACAAATGAAACTATATGTCATCATTTCCTCAGTCCTGCCTTTTGACATACAATTTGAAAATCTCACTCTTGCAACTTGTATGAAGAGAAAAACCCCAAATGGCTACAGGATTTTCAGTACTACAAGTGCTTGCTAGGTGAAACCTTGGTGAAGGATTATGAAGTTGCCAACAGAATTCTTTTGTTTTTAACCTGAAACTTCTTATTCGGTTCTTGATTTCTGAATAGAAAAATCAGTGCCATCTCTAAACTGGGCAATGTAAATGTGTGTAAAGAGGTGCTCACACAATCTATAGGTTGAAGCAACCTATAGATGAGAGTTGGGGATACTCTCAGTTTATATTCCACCTTTCTGGATCTGATGCCTGCCTTGTGGCATTAAAACATCCCATTGAAATAATTTGTGGATTTGTACAAACTCTTTTTTTCTCTTAGCCCTTAGACAATATTTCTTCCAAGCACATTGTCGGATACAGAAAAAATCACATTTAGGGATGACTTAGAATTTTCAAAATAAATTACAAATCAAGGCAAATAATTGCCAAACAATGGTTTGCCACACTCAATCAGATCAAGAACTCAGTCTGTGATCTTTCACAGCATCATGGAATAGTTTCAATAGGAACATACCTTCAAGATGCTTGAGTCCAGCTGTTCCCAAGTTAACTGCAACTATGTGATATTCAGACACCAAATGCAGGAAGAAAAGTCTAGTCATGCCCCATGTCTGCATTGCCTTCAGCACAGGCCAAGTCACAACATCTGCTCAAAATCACAAACAAGACACAACAGATCCATCTTTCAAATATAAATAGACCCTTAAAAATCTAGGGAAATTCAATATGTGGAACTACTTTTCTCAAAGCTACCTATGAAGTTGGTTTGACTTTCTTTTTACATTACTTTAAAACAGCTGGCTTTCAGTTTTACTATTTATTCCTGCCTTGACAATGCCACTTTTCTCTGTGTATTTGTTTTCCATGGCTTTTCTTTTTGGTAGTGGGGGGGCCACAGAGGTGGCTTCTGTGAGAAGTTACTAGAAGCTTCCACCATGTCTGGTAGAGCCAATCTCTGGCAGCTCCAAAGATGGACATGCTGCTGGACAAGGCTGCACCAATTAGCAGTGGTGGTAACAAGGCTGAGCCAATTAGAAGTGGTGGTAACACCTCTGTGATAATATATTTAAGAAGAAAGAAAAACCAAGTTTGTGGCACAGTTGTAAATTTACAGTCACAGAAGAGTGCAACATAGAGACAACATGGGGAGAACAGAGGAGAACAACATGGGCACACCAAGGCCAGTGGAGAAGGAGGAGGAGAAAGTGCTCCAGGCGCTAGAGCTGAGATTCCTCTGCAGGCCGTGGTGAAGACCATGGTGAAGCAGCTGTGCCCCTGCAGCCCATGGAGATCCACAGAAGCAGAGATCAACCCACAGCCCATGGAGAGGTACCCATGCCAAAGTGGGTGGATGGCTGGAGGAGGCTGTGATCCAGTGGGAGACCCATGAAGAGAGGCCCCTGCACCCAGGCTGGAGCAGCCTGTCCTTAGAGGACTGAACCCTGTGGAAGAGTGACCCACGCCACAGAAGTTTTGGGAGGACTGCTACCCATGGGAGGGACTCAAATTGCAGCAGGTCGGAGGGAACTATTACTCATTATGAGATGAAGCCACATCAGAGAAGTTCAGAGAGAACTGTCTCCTGTGGGAGGGACCCCATGGTACTGCAGGGGAATGACTTCTGTCCCTGAGCAGTGGGAGAAGCTACGGGTGATGGGCTTACCATAACCCCCATTTCCTGCCTCCATCTACTGCTGGGTTAGGAGTTACAGCTGGAAGGAGAGAAGGATGGAAGGAAGGTGTTTTTAGCGGCTTGTTTTGCTTCTCATTATCCTGCTCTGATTTTGTTAGCAATCAATTTACTTTAGATCTCTAAATTGAGACTGTTTTGCCCTTGATGGAATTAAGTGAGCAATCTCTCCCCATTCTTAACTCATGAACCTTTAATTCTATATATTCCCCTCTGTCCAGCTGCAGAGGGGGTTAAGCGAGCAGCTTTTGTGGGTGCCTGACCTCCAGCCAGGGTCAAACCACAACACCCTGTTAGCCCAGTAAAGATATGGCTGATGCTAGAGGCATACAAGAGGCCTAAGGGACATGGCACACACCTTGGCTCAAGAACTTCAGCCTTTAGGTGGCTGAAGTTTTTGTTTCCTCAAAAACCAGCTACCAACAGAGGCTCCTCTGCCAAGTCAAACAACACATCATCTGGGGCACCGCAGCATCAGCTGGCCTCTGTGTGTGCAGCACCACCCAGAGGCTGCAGGACCAGGGGCACATGTGGGATGGGGGCCTCCTGCCCACAGCTTCATGTCAGGACGGAGATCCCAGAATCACCTACCAGGAGTGCTGAGCAGCTGGGAACAATAATTACACAGTTGTCCTTAATTAGATTATACTGCAAACTTGTTCTCATGCACGTGGGTGGCAGTTGAGAAAAATAAAATTCTACCCAAAAATAAAGCAGTAAGACAAAATGCTACCAGAGGAGCTACTATACAGGAATGCTCTCAGAAAATAGCAGCCTGAGAAGCTTTACAAGCTAAATATCAGCACTGTGGTACAGAGTTAAAGAACTAATGTGTTGTGCATCTCCTTCACAGAAAAAAGTCTTTTCAGTAAAGCAGTAAAGATGCCTGTATACATCTGTCATAAATGTTTAACAACTCTGTGTCAGCTTGAAGTAAGCAGGCTGAATAGAGCCATCATTTTAAAGCAGTCTCTATTTCCATACACAGGTAACACTACCCTCTGCTGTAGGACACCACAAAGTGCCTGGCCAGCTAGCACTGCAGCCAGCACAGCTGCGAGCCCCAAGGAAGTCTTGGGACACCATGTCCTTCTCACCCCAGTGGCAAATCACTGCTTTCCCTGGTGAGCCACATTTGGCCCATCCCAGTTGCTGCCCTGAAGGTGCTGTGCAGCGTGTGAGGGCAACAGGGACTTCCAGGGTTCTCGTGGTTCTGGCACCTCAATGCAAAGTGCATTGGCTTGCATAGCTTAAAATGCGTCTGCACTGCATTACATTCAGGACTTTGCTCTTGTTTCTATTAACTTATGTTACATATGAATTATTTAAAAATAAGTTCCGTCTTTTATTACCCTTTCCTCATGCCTTATTCTGTTCCCTGTTCAAATTGCAAAGTGATCTGAACCAAATATTTACTCCCTAGAAGGCTGAATAAGAAATACAGTTGCTCTGTTGCAATCAACAGCCTAAAATCCAGGTCTAAACTCAGCCTGTGCCCTATAGAGCATAGGCCAGGACTGCTGAAGCATAGACTCTTCCAGAGTACCTCGGGTTGTGCTGAAAGGTCTGTCCTCAGGCAGCCTTTTCTTTCCACCAGGATGGCTTAGCATGCAGACAACAGAGAGCACTGCCTTCTGCCTTCCAAACATCTAAGAATTCCCAACTCACAGGCTGAGGACATGCAAGAGGGACTAGCTGCAGCAGTGTATGTATGTGCTCATGGGGTAAGCAAGGAGAAATTTAAATAAAAAGGTCAGTCATACTCCTAGTACCTGGAGCTTCTCTGCTAGGAAATGTCATGTTATCTAACAGTCTGTTTCTCTGGCAGCTCTAGCACTTGAAGGCATGTGAAACCACACACCTTTACATGGGTCAGGTCAAAAGGAGATGGCACCAAATCTTTCTGAGTGTGAATGAGATGGAGAAAACACATCCAGCCTAGCAATCCTTTCACAAAAATCACATTTGCTCATCTACAGATCTTCCAAAACCCTCTCCATACAGAAGTACCCATCACTGCTCTGCTTTCAAACTGCTACAAAAGCCTGCAACAATTGTTTTACATACAGATCAGTCCAACTGCCACCCAAGAGTGGCTTGTCCCTTTCTGTATGCCCCTTTTTATCACAACCCCTGGCCACAGTGTTGACTCTCTTATGTTCAGTGCAGACAAGAAAGCCTTAGACTACAAAAGTTACCCAAATATTTAAAGCTGGAATAAGCCATCAAAGAAACCTATTGAGACAGGAGATTGAGCACAGGGAAGGTATTTCACTGGGTAATGTGTAGTTAAGCTGGGAAAATTTTTCCCACAGCTGTTGCAGGTAATAAATACACACTGGGTCAAAAATGACGAAAAAACCCTCTTAGAAAAAAAAAACAGTGCATGAAATCCAATTAAATTCTTACTTCTAGAATTCAATACATTTCTAGATTACTGACCTCTAGAGATTAGGAGTTTATTGAAAGAAGTACCTGGACATGATTGCCATGCTCTAACAGCCTTTCTATGGCATGTGATATCCACATCACCTAAAACAGGCTACTGAGTCGAAAGGGCATCTGAGCTAACCCAGTAGAGCAGCAGCACTTATGGCCAAGAAAAAACATTTTATGGATTGCATAAAGAAAAGTTAGAAAGAATTGAAGAAAATTACACAGCTGCAAAGCTTCTGCAAAAATAGGCAAGGGTTTCTGTAAATCCCCAGTCTCAAGTTTATCTATGTTTTATATAACAGTTAGTAAATGACATTTGGATTTCTGTAGTTATTATGCATCACACCCACTTGTTCTTAATTCTGGTGGTCTTCAGTCAAAATTGAAGCACCCTTTGTTGAATTCAGTCTATTTTATTCAAAATGGAAGTAAAAGAAGGAGAATTACGGGTATTTGAATCCTGAGAAAGAGTATCAGCAGCTCTAGGATTTACCACCCTGTAAAAAATACAGCTGACTTTACACAGTAGGTCAATGTGCCATAGAGTTAACTTAAGATAGAAAACAGCTGCTTTGGGGCCTGGACAGCAGAGTTATGGTCAAAGGAACAGAGAATCTTGCAGGGGACAGAACAAAGACCTCACAGCTTGGGAACACCAAAGCTGCCCTCCTCAGGAACACAAACCCTGTGTGATGATTTTTATTTTTCACCCATAATACAGAAATAGCAGCATTTCTTTTTGTCACAACACCCACACACAGATGAGTTTGCTAAAGACTGAGATGCCCAAAAACTATGGCTACAAATATCAAAAACAACTGAGGGAGATCTACTGAATTGCAACAGGGGATTTCTGCAATTTTTTTTTAGCAACCAGATGAATAACAGCCTATTTGAAAGAATCTGAAGGATATAATTTAAACTTAGGCAAGAGCTCTTCAGACAGGCAGTTCTAGCACCAGGAAGGAAAGAGCAATTCTGTTCATAATAACCAGTACTGGAGCATGCCTCTACAGCAACTCCCAAAACTCCCTCGTCTCCTCTAGACTTTTAGCAAGAAACTAAACTCCCAAAACTGCCAGGCCAGACTGTACATGGCTCAATTGTTTCTAAAGGCCCATAAGACAACACCACTGAGTAAATTATAATCTTACATATATCCAGCATTTCATTCATTGTTTGTAAAAGAAGGCTGATAGAATGATGTTTTTCCAGCTCTGCTCCTAGAGGGCAAATCTGAGCTCCCTGTTGCCAAGCCTGAAAATGCATTTAAAGACACGGCACGTGACAGGCATTGATACAGCTCTTTTGTTTATGTGTGAAGCATAAACTTACAACATCTTCAAATGATTGCTCTATCTGACTGTGGGAGTGCTTTTAAATTCTATTATTTTTCATTCTAATTTCATTATTGAAGACAGAAGGGAAAGAAAAGCACTTGATGGGAAAAGATAATAAACAAAACCTGGGTAGCTAAAGAATCACCCATGCTCACTTGATCTATTGCTTCAGGCAAGTTAGATAAGAGTAAAATCAGGCAGTTTTCTGAGTGCTGTGTTCTATTGAAAGCTTAGTCCTTGAATGTAATGAAACAATTACTATAATACATAATATTCATTATAACAAATACACCAAAGTGCAGCATGCTGTTCTCTTGTCCACCCAAACCCAGCAAAAGCAAAACAAAGGGTAACAATACTCTTAAGCCTGGCTGCAAGATCTGGAACTTTTCATTAGTTTACATCCAGCTTTGCTGAAGATATACTTTCTGGCCAAAGGTTCATTTTCTTTGCTTTGTACCTCAGCTTCTACATCTATGAAATAAGAGTTCAAGGCAAAGCCCCCTTCAGAAATAAACCTACTGCATCAATGGTACAGACCTGAGGATGGGCTTTTCTGAAGTAACACCTCAAGCATCACAGAGCTGAGATGAGAGACCATTAACTATTTCAGCTGTGCCATGGCTATGGTTCTGTCATGCTCTCACCCTACCAAGTCTGAACATAAACAGAATTAAACCCCAAAAGATGACACTGTCTTCAAGACAATACTCCTCTCCAAAACTCTACTGGGCTTGCTCTTGCAGAACACTTTTTGGATAAGAAAGCCTGCTATAACCTTGTTATTTACTGAGGAGGAAATTCTGCAAATGCTGCTGTAACAATAAAAAAGTAGTCAACCTATATTCGTAGGGCAGGGTAGAGTGAGGGTTGAAATACTGCTTGCTGACTGGAAAATATATTCCTGCAGAATCACAAGCAGTTATTTCCACCATCACCCCATCTCACCCTGTTATCTTGTAGTAGTAGCTTCATTCCTCTCATTCCAGAAATATTCACAAAAATTTACAGAAGCTGCTGATTATTTAAACTGGTTGGTGAAAGCACAGCACTGTTAGGACAGCCTTGTAAGGGTTAGGGCTTTGCCAGACTATGTATCAAAGGGTTTTCACAGCATTTGTCACAACCTCCACTTTCACTACATTGCAACAAGAGAGGAGGTTTCCTGTGATAGATAGACCCTGCCAGCTTGCATAGCTTTAAACCTTCTTTCTGACTTCAATCCCCAACATTTGTTTGTCTCAGGTGATAGCAGCACTGTGCATATTTGGAAGTACAACCTCTGAAGAATTGAGGAATAAGAGCTGAGGATGGACCCCTGCAGTTTTAGGATGAGTGGAGCAATATCAAACACCCTTGATAACATGGCTAAAGTTGAATTTCCCACAGCAGTGGGAGATGTGTGCAAATGGTAGTTTTGGAAATGCCTCTTGTTGGCTGAGCTCCCTCTGTCCCTCAACAGAACATGGAAAAACAGTTCCTGCGGGACAAGAGTTCCAAAAGTATCAGATAAACATGTTTCCTCCCAAAGCTCCCAGCAGCTTCATATTCTAATTGAGCTAAAGCTGTTACTTTCTGCCATTTCATTACAGAAAGAGGCTGAGTGTGACACCTCTCCCTTGCATGTAGTTCAGGGCTTGTGGAATGAGGGCAATGAAAAGAGAGAAGCTATTTCTCGTGTAACCCACCAGGCACTGTTCTCTGCAAAATGTTTGCCTGTCACCCCGCACAGCCTCTCTTTTCCATTACTTCCTTGGTACCCTCTCATTTTAAGGCACAGAATTGCTTACATACTAGAGACAAGCTGGAACCTAAATGCTAAGCTATCCCTCTTTTTATGCTGCACAGGAACAGTGAGCTTGGTACTGAGTTTCCTGAGAATAACGATGTCAAAAGTCAAAATGCAAGAAATCCTTTTGGATTTTGTCATGAAGGCATAGATACAGCTTCACAGTCCTCTGCAGTCCATTGATCAGCAAATATACCTGGTTAAGGACTGCAAGCTTTGAATGAGGCTCTTCAAACAAAAAAAAATGTGTTATGCAAACTTCAACTCTGGATTTCTCTTCAGATGAAGAAGGAATTATTTCAATGGCTTTATCAATAATCAAAAAAGCATTCTCTCTATGTCTTTTTAGAGAAAATTAGAGCAAAGACACTAGCACATCAGAAAATCTGCTAATTCTGCACACTACTTTGTGTTTGTAAATTTTGAAGCGCTACAGTCCATTGACAGTCTGAAAGCCAAAATGCATTAGGAACCAAAAGGATCCTGGACGCAGCAGCATGCCTCTGGCAGCAAGAAGACATGTATTAAGGCTGACCCCCCCCGGCTGTGCCACTGTTGCGTGGCACAAGTGTTATGGCATCAGTAGCTACTGATGGTACAACAGGCAGCCTGGTACAGTTGTTAGGCTGTTTCCTAATCAAATTAAATTTTGATCACATACAAGTAGGGCCTATGCAGCATCCAAACCCATATCATCAGTTATGGTGAAATGTATTTTTGTCAGTGTCTGATCATTCCTTTCCTATTAGGGCAGTTTGCTAGTTCACTAAGATAACACTAACGCAGGTGCTGCAACATGGCCAAATGGTCTGAACATAAAAACATTTTTCAAATCCTTGACTACTATTAGTAAATTTGCTTCATTAAGGTATGCTACAACCAAACAACAAATACAGAACAGAAGCGAAGAGTGCCTGGGCAAATAACACTCAACATCCACAAATAGCCTCCATAATCATTCACAATGATTCATTAAGTATTCACAAGCATCCATTTCTGGGAATGAAGTTCACAAAAACAAATTCTTAACAGTAGAATTTTTCACTCCACATTGCTCCAGAGATCTTTTCTATGCACAAATATGGGAAATAAATTATTTGTATGAAATGTTCCATCATGAAAATGCAAGCAGAAATGACACTTTGAGTGCCACAAATGTCATCAATTATTTATTTTCTGTGCAGTGGTTACAAAGTCATCTGCTATATTTTAAAAACATCCCACAGACAACATGAAACATTTAAGTGGCTGTATACTGCAGAGAGCTTGATTTAAACAGTCTTTATTGGGCTTCTCACAGAAGCAAAAACTGGCAGTTTGACAGTCAACACCTTTCATGGAAGCTTAAACTCATTCAGAGCCTCACTGAACACAACATTTCTAGTCCAGCAATATAACAAGTATATATCTTAGCACAGTACGACATAGGCAACTGTATTCACATTGGAGAAAAAGATCATGTATGAATAAGAATTTGACTTTGCCCAGAGGTAACAGATAACTTCCAAAAGCCAAACTACAGATTCAGAGAGAAGATGGTAAAATTCCCATTCCTTCTTCAGATTTTATTTCCATGAGCCCCAAATTTCAGGTTTCTTTCTTTTTTTTTTTTTTTTTTCCTTTGGGAGGTTACAAATTTCATTTAACCCTTTGGATTAGCAGATCTCAAGACCAGACTTCATTAGTTTAAGTCACTTATCCAAATAGCAGTATCAAACAGGAGACCTCATGTTTATACAAGGGCTTGTAACTCTTTTCTAGTACTTCTGCTCTGAAACAGATTAAGAGGTCCCAAATCATCCATTGACGATGGGTATAGCATAGCACTCTCATGCCTATTATTTTATCAACATACAAAAATAAAACATTATTTATGTTTTATTTAATAATAAAACCAATAAAGCATGTGCAAGACCAAATGGAAGTACAGAAACTCTGTATTTCACTGCGCTCAACAGTGAAAAAAAAAGAGTAATGGCCTTAATTTGGAGGAAAGTCCTCTTTCATGGCCCTGTCTCTTACTTTCTGTTTACAGAGTAAACAAACAACAACACAAACACAAATATGTGCAACTCTACCAATTCAGACCCAAAAAAAGGGGCAATGAACAGAAGGAACTTTTTTTTTTTTTTAGTCATGTACTGGTTGAGAGACAAAGTAAAAAAACACCCAAAAAGGCACCAAAAAAATCAACCTGGACTTTTGGCGGGTGCCAGTGCTCCAAGGCAGCCACAGCCTGGACAGTGTAGCCCAGGTCCACTGGAGGGTGCTCTTGGTTTGCAATAGGAACATCAGCGCTCAGGTGCAGGAGTGTGGAGCCACAGCAGCGCCTGCCCCAATGGCATTCCACGTGACACAAACTGACAGGATTCAGTCAGCGACTGGCAGGGCCTGCTAGTGGCAACAGCAAGGCAGCTATGCTGATGGTGACATTTCAAGAGTCAGAAATAGTTAACAATTCACACAGCGAGTTACAGAGAATGAGAATGGGGGTGTTAATTAGGGTCTTGCCTTATCAGTGAAACAGACCTCATAGCTTGATCCTGAACAAAAGACCACCTGAACTTTTACTGCATAGTCTGGGGTGTTCCTGTTGTGACATCATCTTCTGCTTTGTCTCTTGTTACCTGGCTGTCTCTTGCCACAGGTGCCCCTGGGCCCTTTGTAAGGCAAGGGATTGGTACCAGTTCACAGCCTCTTGAGTCCAGCAGTTGAAGACTGAGACCACTGTCTCAAGAAACCCACTAAAACAAAAAAAGGGAAAGATTGAACATGTGGACTAATTAGATAAGAAGCAAGAGAACCATTAACCAAAAGAAGTCGACTACTAATTAATAAGAGAATTAGGTAATTTGTGGCAAATGAACTGTGATTTGTTTGCTAAAATCTATATGTTAGTGTAAAATTTTCAGAACTGGTGTGCTTGATTTGTGAAAAGTTTTTACTTTGCACCCTCTGCACAGAATAAACATCTCCTTTCTGAACTAGGCCCTGTGTCTCTGTTTAGAGAGCCCTTAAATCAGCAACAATGCCACCTGTGCTTCTCACCTCAATACAATCTTCCCCATGACCTTATCCTGGGAAGATGCCTTTCTCTGGACACCACAGCCCTGAGGCTAACAGAGCTGGTGAACGCTGCGACATTGCTGCCAGTGTAGACCTTGCCTTTTGCTTGCATACTCAATAGTTCCATGCACAGAATATGCTGAGTTAAAAGACAGCCAAAATGATCATTGAGTTCAACTTCTTGCCATGCACAGAACCATCCCCAAGAGTTGCATTCGCTGCCTGAGAGTACTGTCAAAACTCTTCTTGAATTCTATCAGGTTTGTTGCTGTGACCACTACCCTGGAGAGCCTGTTCCATTGCCCAGCCACCTAATGGGTGAAAAGCCCTTTCCTGTATCCAACCTAAACCTCCCCTGACACAACTTCAGGCTGGTCCTTCAGGTCCTGTCACCGGTCACCACAGATGTTCAGTGCCTGCCCCTCCACTTCCCCTCACAAGGAAGTTGTAACTGTAATGAGTCTCCCCTCAGTCTCCTCTTCTCCAGATGAAGAGACCAAGTGCCCTCAGCTGCTTCTCATAGGGCTCCCCCTCAATGTCTTTCCCCATCCTTGTTGTCCTCCTTTGGACACTCTGTAATAGCTTAATATCTTTTTTATATTGGGGTTACCAAACCTGCACGCAATTACTTGAGGTGAGGCTGACCCAGTGCAGAGCAGTGTGGGACAACCCCCTCCCTAGCCTGGCAGGTGATGCCCCCCAGACATGGATGTCCCTCCTGGCTGCCAGGGCACTGCTGACTCATGTTCAACTTCCCACTGACCAGGGCCCCCAGGACCTTTTCCACAGCACTGCTTTCCAGCCTCTCATTCACCAGTCAGTCTGTAGATCCAGGGTTGCCCAATCCCAGGTGCAGAATCCGGCACTTACCTTTATTGAACTTTATAGAGTTGGTAATGGCCCAGCCGTCTGATTTGTTGAGGTCTCTCCAAAGGGCCTCCCTGGCTTTGAGAGAGACAACAGCTCCTCCCAGTTTTGTATAATCTGTGAACTTTCCCAGGATCCCTTCCAGTCCTACATCCAAGCCATTTATGAGGATGCTGAAGAGCCCAGGGCTGAAGATGGAGCCCTGCAGAACCCCATTAGTGACAGGTCTGATGTCACCCCAGTCACTGTCACCCTTTGCACCCAAACTGCTATCCAACTGTTCACACATCCCATGATGTGTTTATCCAGTTAAGCACTAGACATTTTGTCCAGAAAGAAACTGTGAGAGACAATATTGAAAGCTTTACTGAAATCTAAAAACATTACATCAACTTGCTTCCCTTGATCAAGCAAGTGGGCTACCAAGTCATAAAAGGAAATCAGGTTTGACAAGCAGGACTTTTCTCTCAAGCATGACCAATGACCACATAGTCTTTCAGGTGTTTTTCAACATCTCTCAGAATAATCTTCTCCGTAACTTTACCCAGCACTGAAGTGAGACTGAGAGGCCTGTCATTTCCAGGGTCCTCCTTCTTGCCCTTCTTGAAAACTGAGACAATGTTCACCAGCTTCCAGTCAGCTAGGATCTCTCCAGGTTCCAAGACTGATGAAAAAATCACTGAGAGACATTTTGGAATGACATCTGTCAGCTCCTTGAGGAGAGCGGGTTAATTAAAATAGTAAGCAAAACCAGCAGTGGAAGTCTATAATTTGATTGAGGACTCCAAAAAGTCTTCAGTTTGTATCCTTCCAGAGTGGAGAAAAAAGAAAAAAAATTATCCATGCTGCTGCAAACATTCAGTATTTTAATAATTCTGCCTTCCAAGCCTCCAATAGAATCAATGGTCTTAATTCAATGAAGTCAACCCTGGTTTATACCACTACAGCCTTTGGGGATACCCCAATTAGGATACCCCAAGGTAATGGAAATAAATTTACTCTTTGCTTTCTAGCTCCAAGTTTGTGGTTGTCCTGGGTGCCTGCCTGTGTCAACTCATGCAGCTCTGCATAGCAGCAGGGAACTTAAGGAAGTGCCTTTTAGCTAGGGAGAAATCCTATTACCAACACTCCTTCTTCCATCTATTCATGGTATGATCTCAACAGGAATGAAAAGGGACCATGGTGATTAACTGGCAAACTGTCTGTGATTGAAAGCATCTTCTTAATAGATTTTCAAATAAAAAGACATTTGGGTTCAAACTTCAACAGATGCTGCTCCCATAAGGACACTAAAGTAAAGCAACGACAGAGATAATGAAATCTCAGATTTCCACCAGCAAATTACTACATACAAAGAGAGATTCAAAAAGAACTCTCACTGTAGGGTAGAAAGATTTACTGGTTTTTTAAATTAGATTTCCTCTTCATTTATTTTCAGTTGTTCGGGACAATCCCTGGAATCAATCCAGGCTGGGGCACGAATAGACAGACAGCAGCCCTGCTGAGGAGGACTTAAGGGGGCCAGTGAACGACAAGCTGGACATGAGCTGGCAATGTGTGCTGGCACTCAGAAACCAACAGCATCCTGCCAGCACCACCATTAGGCAAGAAAGGAGCTTCTTTGCAGACATTGGCAAATCTAAGGCATTTCTGCTTCACAGGAGGACAGGACAAAAAGGGAGCCCCAGTCCTTCCAGTAAAGGACAAACAGACACCCTCTCCTCTCTAGGCAGTGATAAAGATCACAGCCCATGTGAAAGGGAAGACACATTAAGTCTTAATTGAACAAGTTCAAATAAAGCTGACAAGAGTTTAGCTTCTTCCTTAAAATTATGCAGTCGCATGCCACGTGGCTACTAAACAAATTGTCTACCATCAGGTTTTACTAAATTGTATATAGTGCATACATTATGAAAACACACCCTACTGCCCTAGCCCAGAGTAGGGGACAATTTGTTTCCAAAATTAAGTTTGCTAGTTAATAACGGCTGGCAGCAACTGCTGCTGCTACTGTCATAATGATAGCACTTTCTTATTTTTATGCCTCTATCCCTGAAACAATCTTGATGCCTCACTGTGCACTAATGCTACCTTCCAATAAAACATTAAAAAAGGCGTTAAGTACAGCACCATGCCAAAAGCTACTGTAACTACAAGCAGAAGTGTCTAAATGACCTGTTTAAGAGCCTGGAGCATTGTAAGGAAAATGTGTTTCTTGCTTACATCACCACATATTCCTCACTGAACGCTTGGATTGATGAGGTCAGGAGGAGGTCCCCAGTATGTAGGGACACACACAGAATTTGAATTTTCATGCCAGGACAAATGGAATAGGCCTGCTCTAGGCACACACACCTCCCATGATCCCTACATGCAGCAGAAGGGTACGAGCCTTTTTACTGCTGTGCTGTACTCCCAGAGCAGATGAAGAAGCAGCTCTTCCATACTGCTGCTGCAAACTATCATTCGGGTCTACACATTCTGATTTACATACAACTGAAAGAGCAGAGATATGCTGAGATATGAGGGTAACTGTAATCCTCTAGGACAGATCAGTTTCTATGCCTTGAACATTGACAAAGGAGATGTTGCTTTAGAAAAGCGCTGATGTATCAATCACATGCAGAGCTCACTTTCCACTGCCCATCCTCTGAGCAAGGGCAGTCCAGGTTGGTCACTGTGTAGCCAAACCAGAGTTACTGCCTTATTAGGCCACAGCAGATGAACATTTCTACTGATACGCATCCTTTGCACACTCCAGTGTCTATGGAACAGTCACTGAAGAATGAGTTTTTGCATTCCTCAGGATGTTAAAGCTTTTGAAAAGAATCCACGTACCCCAAGAGACTACTGATGTTAAAATACTGTTTAACACTGATGAATGTTAAAAAAATCGACAGCACTACTCAACCTGCCCCTGACATCCCTGTGACAGCCCCCAGTGAGGAGTCAGGCTCACCCACACAGGAGATTACCTAGCATTCAGTGATTTATTCATCCTCAGGGTGAACCTTCCCTGACTCAGCAGAACAGCCTAAGAATTGGGAATGGCTCACCTACAATTCTCAAGTCACACACTGCTCTGAAACATGAAAGGCAAGGCCTGTGCCATCACTGTTTCACATAACTAATTGCATGACTGTGATGGATAATTCCTGCTGCCATCTGTCCAATGGCCGAGGCCAGCAAAACCTTCCTGGTTCTTAGACTGACAGTCCAGCATTGTCCTAAAAGAGCACAGTGTCACACTCACCTGCCAAGGCCTTCCTGACATATGTGAAAAGGGAATTATATTGTTTAGCATGCAAAGAGGCCACAGTGTCCTGACAATAACCCACAGGTTACTGACCAGAAGCTTCACTGACTCTCTAAGCATGAAGCATAAACTCTTTCAGCCTCTGAAAATATAATTTTTTTTCCTATCCAGTTTTAGTGCAAGGAGAAAGTACAGCTTCTTGTAAAGTCAGCTCTTGATAAAACAACCTTTTGAAAAGTCGTTTTAGCTTTGTGCAGATCAAGCAGTGAGAAGCTGGGATATGGGAAGTGCCTTCTTAACTATAATCTTGACTCAACTGCAGTTATGATTTTCTCCAAGCCCAGAGCAGATACATGGACATCAAATGCATGTAACAGCAGAGTTAAGCCAAACAGAATGTAGTAAGAGTGATTGTTTTTGTTTATTTTATTTACCAGTTCTAGTCCCCTCCATGGATTAATCTCCCTGCAGATTAGTTAAAATAAGTAAATAAAAATAATGGTAGCTGACAAAATAAAAGCCATTCTTACTTCCAAAAGCACATCCAGAATCTCATCTTTATTCGAGTGTGTTCCCCACTGCCAGTGACTGCCAGCACCCAGGAAGGATTCACACTGACATTTTATGGAATAACACTCATTATTAATATAAAATTGTAACAGGTTAAGGTTGGAAGATTGTCAGTGATAGTGTCTGACTGTAAAAATATGCTTGAAGGAATGTACAGACAAGCTGTAATACCAGATAAAATGTTCAGCAAGTATAAAGTATGATTCTTGACCAACAGGGGTCTCTATGGGGGCAAAGACAGCTACAGCCCCTTGACTGATCCCAACAGTTATGATAGAATATTCCTTAATTTCCCCCCTATTCTTGTACGATTTTTATATTATTTCTTTGTGTTTAGGTGGACCTTCAATTGACTTGAGTCAGACAGACACATCTTTTTTACTGATGGGTATAAAATTCTCTTGCTTTTATAGATACAGTCAAAAAGAACACAGAGCACATGCCCAGTGTGGCTGTACCTTCGGGGCAGGGAACTTTGGGATGGAGGGGTGCTTTAATGTTATTATTAGGCTTTAATGAAGCAAATTCATCTAAGGAGAGGGATTTCACCACAGTTGTTGGCTCAGTGGTAGCATATATTCCCTTATCTTCCCTGGTATTAGGTTTATCAGCTGCAAAGTACCATCAAGTTCCCTTCCCCACAGAGCCTGGTCAGGGTGTCTCTGCTCTGCCCTACCCTACATTCCATCTCCCTCAGGAGGTGTGTGTGGATGGGGAATCATCCTGGAATAGGTTTCAAGTCATGCCAACTGCATTCCATCCAGGGAGCACCAAATGTGATTTACCCTGTAATTTCTGTACTGCTATAAGTCATGTTAAGATGCTAATATAACTCTTCAGTTTTCTCTAACTGTATTCCATTACATGTCCACAGGGACCCCAGTCGTTTTCCCACATTCAGCTATGTCACACCAAAGAAATTTTTTTTTCCTGGAACTACTAGCTCCTCCAAGGAATATAATTTGGGTTTTCTTAAATCACATTTAAGTCGAATTCAGTACAAAATTCTACCTGGAACACACCACTGAGCATTAAGAACAACCTGAAGAGACATGTCAACTAGTTGGAGGTACCTCACCCTGACTCAGTTCTATTTTGCACTAATACATCCATTCGCAGCACTAGCCTGGGAAAAGAAATTCCTGAATCCCAGTCCCTGTTCTGACAAAGACTGACTTCTTAATACAAAAGCACATTCAGTAACTAAGAACATACAGAGAACACAGCCTCCCATCTGCCTGTTTAACAAACTTTGCCTCTTGGCTTTTCTAAAAGGTATGAGAAGAGGGTTCAGACACTCAGGAAGTATTGCTCATGCCACTTGGATCTTTTCAGCCAATAAAATGTATGCTGTCAAATCCCTGAAATATTTGGCAATCTTCCTTTCCAAATGGTTCACTTTATTGCTATCATTTATTCTATACGAGTCCACAGTAAAAACCTCTATGCTGAAACAAAGGGAGATCTCACTTTAAAAGAAGAAATTTCTTTCCAGCATTATATTTGGCATATAAAATACGTTTACTCCAGTCAAAACATTATTCCCCATTTGACAACCCTAGGTACAGCTGTGAAACTGAAAAAGCCTTTTCATAGCCCTAATCATAGCATCTCCAAAATCACTGTGGGGTTGGGACCAAAGCCAAAAGCATGTCTGGGAATTAGCATAGAGAGGAACAATCACCGAAATAATTTTGTTTGCCTAAATCCTATTCCTCCATATGAGCGCAGTAATTTTGGTAACCCACAAGCTTGATGCAATATATTTTTATCTCATTCAGGGTGATTCATGTGTTTCTGAGAGACAGTAAAATAAGATATAGGGAGGTTGGAAATTTGGCCTAAGCACCCTTCAGCAATGTTTGGAACAGACACTTCAGTTAGAAAAGATACCAAAATAAGAAGTAAAAGCTTGACTTTGCCTTTTTTCTTCATTCCACCCACTCCTTAAACTGACATTTCCCTTGTACTATTTCCTTGAGTCATTAGTTTTACAAACCAGGCTTTCTCTTAAGCTGCAAATGATCAACTTCAAAATTGAGTACCCACTTGCTTCAGGACTTAAAAGAAGAAGCCACAAGCCCAAAATCTGTGATTGTTTTGCTCTCTATAAGGGTGCAGATTCTAAGTGATGACTGCATGATTGTGTGCATGGACAAAGCCACAGGGCAGGTCTGTGGCAGGGATTCCATGCAGAAGTGTCTACAGGATTTCTCCCTCTTTCCAAGAGCACACAAAATTTCGCACACATTTTTAAGACATGAATGATACCCTTGATTGATGTATGTATATTAGCACTGCAAGTAAACCATGCCTGACTTGCTTAAATTTTCCTTAGCAGGCAGTCCTTCCTAGATGCAGATGAAACACGGATGCCTCATGCCAAGACTGCAATCCCCACATAATCCCAAATCCCTTAGTCCCTGGGAACCACAAAGAGAAAAGTAAACACAGCTACTTTCTAGATTTTAAAGTGCAGGACTGCTCATCTGGGCATTTCTTCTGTCCCCATTGCCAAGCTGTCTTCATACTCGAAAAGAGTCCTTTGTCACCAGGCACTGCAAGAAACATCAGGAAGAACAAAGCAGCTGGTAGTGTCTTACTCCTGCACTGTTAAAGCTTTCCAAGGACGTGTATGCAGATGAATGTTTTACTCGGTGCCAGGAAAAAGGACACAGCAAACAAAATTTATCATTGCTGTTATTTCTCTTTTATTCAGATATATGATCCAACTGTGAAATCAGATCAAAAACAACCACCAGGACAAGTTCAAATTTCCCTAGAAGTTCTACATCTTGCCCTGTGACTTTGAGTGCTGGGTCCACAGCTGATACTAAACAAGAATGAATAAACAACTATATTTGCCTAGATACAAAACAAAACAAAAAACCACACAAACAAACAAACAAAGCTGTCTTATGATAAAGGGGACGAGGAAGGTCTGTTATGGACAGTTCCTGATAATAGCAAGGACTGCTGCCTGGAGCATCTTAAACCAGCTGAAACTGGCTTTGTGGTCTGAAGAAATGCCAAGGGTCCAAGGAGCATGCGTGAGAACAGAGGTGAAAAATTCAGCACAAAGAAGAGGAACTTACTTCACCCTAAGCCTCCAGCCCACAACCACCAGAAGGCACTATGCAGCGCAATCAGGAGAAGCCAAAGGTGGGGACTATGGAAATTATTTCCCAGAACTCATTATAATAAAACCTGCCTTTTCGGGGAAAGGTTATGAGTATGTATAGGCTCTTTCACAATTATCTTGAATATGTAACATCTTTTTTTATAAAGACCAGGTAAATCACCATGGCAGGTGCACCTGTTTGTGGTGGAGAGATCCCTTGTGTACCCAGCACTGAATAAACATACCTACTTAACAACCTTGCTGGTTGTGGAGCCTCTACTCTGTGTGTCACTTAGTCCTATGCAATGAATGCACTTTCTGATAGAGTGGGTACACCTAATTTGATCTCAAATTAGATAAAACTTTGGATCAAGAGAAAAAATTCTAAATCAAGGCAAACCAGTATTTTGTTTTACAAACAGGAGAGAACTCCTTTTTGCACAGGGTAGCATTTGCCACTGCTCTCGAAACAGCAGCCAATAGAATTGATTGTGGGATCTGCATCCTTGCTGCTGCCCCAAGGAATGACAAGGAAATGAGACAAAGCAAAACAAATGACCTGTGGCTGGGGAAGCTGTGGGAACTGCAGTGTTCCTCAGTAAAACTTGCCACTGTAAAATTGCCTGAACTGCAGATACACAGCATCACTTGACAGCTGCATCCCTTCCAGTCTCACTCATACAGGTCTCCTGCAGCTACTGTGCCTTGACTGTTAGAAGATGGGAACTGCCAGTACCATATTTGGATCACAATCTATTTTTGTCTTACAGGCTTTAACTAAATGTTTAAAAAACCTATAGTGATGAAAAGCCAAAGGTCTTGTGTGACCTGAAAGAACAGAGCAAAGCCAACGGATCCCTCACTGTCTCTGCTCTCAGTTAACTAAAGTCTTATCACTAAAGGAATACTAGAACAGAATTTTCTCAGCAAACAAGTTATAAGAATCATTATTAAGACATGATTGTTTTCAGCTCCTACTTCCCCTGATTTCCAGGGCAGCAGGATGCAACCTACCAGACTTCACAAGTTTTACTAGTCTGAATAAAAAACAAATGGAACATTTGGAAAAGCTAAAACACAAAGAAAGTGAGAGGTTTGCAGAACTATTTCTATATGGCATCTGGCTCTCTTTGCAAAATGTTTGACATGAAGTCTGCTGCTGAATAAAATTTCAGCTTATTGTTCTATGCAAAGCCTCACATGGAAGTTATTTTAAAAGAAAGCGATTATTAATTAGTCCTAATGAAGATACAATTGGCTTTCAGCAGATTTCTTTTATTGAAAACAGGAGAAACAATTGAGCTGAACAACAAAACAAGCTGAAATTAGAAGCTGAATGTCACTGGCCCTAGACCAACATATGTAGGTGACAGTTTATGACATGAAATTTAATCTACATTTCTCATATTAAATTTTGATGATGATGTAGAGCATGGAAGAGGAGTGGTACATATTCTACCAGATTGGAACTTCTCAATCAAAAACTGATAGCGGAAAAATGCTCAGAGCTACTTTTATTCCTTGACAACTCTATTAAGAGCCAAAACACATGTAGGAGCTGCAGCAGCAGCAGATCTGGGAGAGACTCACAAGATTGTTACCTCTCTGATGAGCTGAGAAGTCAAAGGCATTGAAAGAGGGAACTCAGTGCTATGTTTTGAGAGGATTTGGATCAATGGACCACCGTTATAGACACAAACCCTAATTCCTGAACTGTTGATCACTACTGTCGCCAAAAATTGGGGAAAAAATAAAACCCTCTAGCACTGTATTTGAAATGATAGAGAATCAAGCATTAGTTTATTTTCTGGCCAGGACATGTGAAGGAAAATATTTCAAGCACACTTTTTTTTTTTTGCAGGATTTCCCCCCAAACTTTATACAGTCAAAACCCATAGAGATGTGCTGTTTCAAAGTTCATTGGTCCAGAGTTGAGCAACCCTCAATATTCAGTTTCCCATTGGATCCAAATCTCCTTGCCTCCAATTAGATCTTCAATCTTGGATTTTCTTATCAGTCTTTTCCAGACCAGATGTCTCCAACTCTTCCAGAGGCAGCATCTGTGAGTAGACATTTGTAATAGCCTCTGATGTTCCATTGATGTTCCACTGATGGCCTTTTATCTTTCTGGGTATCTTTGGGCTACTCCCAGTCTGTTGGTATGTTAAGCCCATCTCCTTAGAGTGATTCTACATCTCTTGAAAAAACTAAAGAAAATTCCTTTCCCCGAGGCAAAGTCAACTCAAGCCTAACTGGGAGACAAAAATTTAAGTTATATTGTTTCCAATAATACATATTACATGACTGAGATATACCCTCAGACAAAATCAGACAACCCCAATTTCTGGCTATGCAGAAAATTTGATATCCAGGTTTGCCTGCTACTTTCAATACAGCTCAGCATGTAACAGTGAGATAGCACAAGTCGCAGTGGCAGATAAAAAGAGTAAGGTGAAAGAGGACATGGTCTTGGAGCAAACCCCATGCCTCCCTTGTACTTCTGACTACAGTCTGGCCAGAGACTCTCCAAAGCCAGTCGACTGGGTTATAGATGGGTAATGCGATTGGCTCTTACGATTAAGGGATGAATATTATGTGTATGTTCAGAGAAGTTTTATAGATGTATAGTTATGTTCCTGTGATATGCTCTCCCCATAGTCCTATTTCCCTTCTCCTTGCATTGTTGTCACCGGATTCTCTTGGTAGCTGGGGCACTCGGTGGGGGGGGGGAGGCCAGGCTTGTTACTAGGAGGCGCTGCATGGCAACACCGACCTCCAATGAAGTTGCAAAAGTGATCTCCACCAATGGATGGCAGAGAAGGAGTTGACTGACGGACTTTGGGAGGGGCCAGGATACAAAAGGCGGAGCGTCCATTTTTGTAGATGAGCACATGGTGGTTTAATTCCATGGTCTCAGTGCTGTAAATTTTTCCTTATTCAGTCTTTTGTTGTATTTTGTTAAGGTTTAATAAACCTTTGAAATTTTTAAAGTGAGTGTCGTTTCCCACAGCTGATCACCTGTCCCTTCCTAGGCAAAGGAGTTATCGCCTTGTGCCCATCTAATAACGCAAGGATAAAGAATAATATTGTGTAATACTTCTAAATCCACAGTTCTAAGTTCACTTTGTATTGTGAGTTTGTTTGGTTTTATGAGTTTTGTGGGTTGGGGTTTTTTATGATAGTGGTTAGATTTTTTTTTTTTTTTAAGGGCTCCTCTACCTGGAATAACATTATTAAGAACTGATTACACATACAAGATCCAGACTGACAAAGCACATATGCACTTACTCTCTGACTGAAAACCATGCCCCTTTTCTCTGAAAGCAGTGTGTCCCCACAGGCAGTTGGATGCAGCAAACAGATAAGAATCCTCTCTAACTTCACTTTTAAGACACGGTAATTAGAGAGTTCTCAGTGACTTTGAAAAGGAATAACAGCAATTTTGCTTTACTGCAGGTATGATGTGTCTAGGGGAGGCTCACCACAGAACAGCCTTCCACTGTCTTCCACTCAGGGAGTCATCAGAACTTCACAACCACCATGCTGTGAAGTTGGAAGCTAAACAAACCATTCAAAATTCATGGTAAAGCATCTGTGTAAAAACATTCTGAGGACACTCTCAACCCTCATGAAATTGGTTAGTTAACAGCAAATCCAGCAGACAGTTTGTTAATGTAGATACTTTACAGAAAGCAGCCAGTCCTCAAGTTTGCCTGTGTTTGATGTAGGCATGCCAACATTTAGCACCTTGTGCTCCTGACTCATATGATTTTCAATATGTGACTGTTCCTTTTTCAAGAGCCACAGCTTCTTTTTATGAAGGCCATTAAATATGACAATGTACTACACTATGAATATGTTTCAGCTAGGAAAGGGGAGCTAATCACTTTGCAGGGTTCTCTGAAGACACAAAAAACTGTGCTCATTTCACAGCTCAGTGATTCTTTAGAAGCATTAGAGAGTCCTGGAAATAAAATGACAATATTTATTAAATTGTCTTTATCTCATAGCCAGTGAATTTTTCTTATGCCCTAATGTGAAAACAACCCTTATGGATGATCAGCTTAAAAGAACTGAATAAGGAGTTCTGAGCAACCGAAAGATACGGCTTCTTTAATTTTTTTTCCCTTTCCCCCCTTCTAACATCTGAACTGTTTTTTACATTAGAGTCAAAAAGGAGTTCAGAGTTTGCAAATTTACATAACTTCTGTTTGACTGCAGACATTATTTATATAGTCTGACTCAGATTTCCAGCAAGAACCCCCTGTCACACAGGGCAGCCTAATGTGGAACAGGTCACCTGCAAACACTAAGTTTGATTCATGTGACATCACAAGAACAAATTGTTCAGTAGCATGTGGGGTCAAACCAGACTTTCTTGAAATTTCAGCATCCCAGCAAAGTCAGATGGATTCCTTGGGAGGGTTAAACACACTCTGGATGAATATGCCCCTGCAACAGCCAGCCATGAGGAGCAGAAGGGGCTGGAACAAAGCACTCTGAGATAAAGATGGTGCCCAAAGGACAACAGTGAGTACTCACTGCAGAGCAGCACAGCAAAAAAACACCAGAAGCTTCTGTTCCCTGCCATTGCCAAAATGTTTACAGTCTCCTTATACTTTTATTTGCAAAGCAAAAGCTACAATCCTTGTATGCTTATGTTTACACAATGTCTCTTTCAGAGCCCCACACCTTCTCTCACATGATTTTTCTTCTGTTGTCACTCTACAGGGAAAATAAATCCCCAGAAATATATCTTATTTCCTTTTAATTTTTCAGATAGCTACTTGCAGTTCTGTAGGCTGGCAATTTTGAGTGCAGCTACTTCAGTAATTTACAGATATGGCAAGATTTTCCAAGTCAAGGCATTGCTCTTTTTTAAAAGAATGATGGGAAATTATGGCTGAAATGAGATCTATTTTGGTCACTGGGGTTAAGTCGTACGCAGAGAGGAGACAGAGGACAAGCCTTCATTTTGAAGACTCATGAATTTCATTCAGCACGGCTTACCTTGTATTCTACTTTGAACCCTGAATCACAGAACCCCAAAATCACTTACAATTAATTCCTCATTAAAAGCCTGACTATTCCTTGAGCCAACAGAGACTGCCTCTTTGAAATATCCAGTCTTGATTACTACGCATTAAAACTGGTAAAAACTCCACTCAACCAGATCCTGTTTTATCCAGAAATAACTTTTATTCATAAGACTCTTTTTTCCAGACTTCAAACGTAATTTTTAAAATTTCTCTACATTACTTCGCAAGTATTATAAAATTACTATGATCATAAATATTTCCAATCTAGATGATAGTAGCAGACTTACTCTTACTAAGCTGTAAATGTCTACCAGTTCTCTAAATTCAGGTTAGCTTTGTGTGCTTTCTTCTGCATCTGTAATAATACAGAAGGGTCCTACTGAAGGAGATTATCAGTTACCTTTAGACAGCATGAACATTCTGAGCTTGTCAACTTCAAATCTTTTATCAAAGCAAGTTTAGAAGAACAGCTTAAACTGAAACAGCTAATTGTGAGATACCTAAAGCAAGGAGGGAGGGGCAAATAACCTACCCTTGCTTATATTCTCTCCTAATGATTCTACTGGATTAACTAATTTAAATTTCTTTAGACTCCCAATAATAGAGTTAAAAAAAAAAATCTCTTTTCTGAAGCTCTGTGCTAGGAGTTATCCGTTTGTATGTCCCAGAAATAGGCTTGGCTTTTTGGCTAGAGGAACATGCTAGACACTAATGCACCTATGGCATGATGGATGTTCTTATCTATAAGGCTCTGATGTACAGTCAGAATTGTAGCACCTGTTGCATCCAAACTCACTAAAAATAGAGGCAATAAAGCATTCCCACGCAGCTGGTAATGGCTCAGGTTATTAAGAATCAATACCACTGGTCATCAATACAGTTAAATTCCATAAATCTTACCCAAAAGATCTGTCAGATTTCTAAACTAAAAGGCTTGTACAAATGGAGTGGGCCCATAGTTTAATACAAATCCACCAGAATGTGTTGTAAAGGAGCTCTAGTGTAGGAGAAAGCTCAGTCTTAGTATTGTGACTTCCTGGTTTCCAGCAATTAATTTCCAAAAGGACAGTGCTCTTTCATACCTTACCATTTATGGTTACAAAAGGCTTTGTAATAGGGGAATTAAGTTAGGAGTTCAGCCACAGCAAAGCAAACCCAGCGACGTACAGGAAAGGAAAAAAAAAAAAATCCCTTTCAGCTCTGAGCTCCACTACTATCCCAAGTCTGTCATGTAACAGACTTTTTTCATCAGAGAAAGCAGCATTTCATCAAAAATTGTAAGTTTATTTCTAAACAACTCTTTTTCCTTGAGAGCATGTGATAGCTTTGTGTTTTTAAAAGTACAGTGGGGGAAGCAAAAAAAGTACTTTTGGGGAAGCAAAAGGTTTTCTATATCTGCAGCAGTATGGAGGACAGGGTAGGTAACTTTTCTGTAGCATGCAGACCGAGTTCTCTTTTTTGTAACTGGATGCAATCTGATCATTCTTCACAACTGTTAGCAAAGGTAACAATAATATTTTCATAAATTAGGAGCCTGTAGCTCAAATAAGACCATAGTTCTTATTCATTTTAATGGTAAATGCACTTTTGCTCTTAGAAGTTTCAGGCTTTGGGTTTTCAGCATTACTTTAGAGGGTTGCACTTACCTACCCCTAAGTTAGAGAGGAACCAGGCACATGAACTCTTGAAGGCTTCCCAAAAATCTGGTCTTAAACTGATTCCTTCTGTGCAGCCCTCTACAGCACAGAATCAAAGGAAAAAGTACTCCAGAAATATTTCAGAACAGCTGAACTAAGCAAGTAACTTCTGTCTTTTTTCTCCCCATTTTTTCTTTTTCTAAGAACCACCATGTTTAAAAGCTAATAGAATTAGTCTTAAACAACTGCATATGTTTTTAGACAATTAAAAATCTAACTTCTTTAATTCACTCTAGTGACACATCTGGTAAACAGTTCAGTAATAAAGCAAGATTATACAGCATATTTCATAAAATAAACAGTTGTATCATGTTAGTCAAAATATTGCTGCTTTAGGTTTCCAACACAACTACATGAGAAATTTTTCTGTGCACTTTTCCATCGAGGCTCAGCATCAACTCATTCTGTAACATACAGTATTTGTGGTTACAGACACACAGAAAGCTTATTATTTCATGAAAAAACTGGTGTTCCCTGTCCACAGAACTTCTCCAGTACCAGCAAAAAATGCCTGTAACTGCTAGAGACTGGGGAAAGGGAAAGGGAAAGAAAGTAACAGAAAGGGAAAGAAAGAAGCTAACAGAAATACAATTTTGACTACAGCCTGTTGTAAGTGGTGGGGCAGCAGATGAGACAATGATGAGCATAGGATTGAAACAGAAAGGAAGAATCTAAGCAGTGTTGAAGTACCCACGGAAAACAGATAAGCAAGTGCAAATGATCCAACTAACTTTTCCTAGAGAGAGTTCTAAGTATGTAAATATGAGTGCTGTTCCAGTAACATAACCAGTACAGAGCTCATATTTATAAATCTAAAACTTTTGACTACTGGTTCTCACAAAAAGCATTTGACCAATAAACTGTCACCAAGTACTGTGGTCCTCTTACAAATCCAGCAAAGCTGGCAATTTTTAGTTTGTCTATACAAGGTGTTTTGAGAATAAAACATGGCTTAAGTTGGCATTTGACAGGGAAAACAAATGGCTGTTTTGCATGCAGAAGTAATAGAGGCCAACAGGTACAGGCCTGTTTAAAAAGTCTTCATCACTTTAGAGATGTAGATGACTTGCATCTCTCTTCTTGGCATGATGCTGTAATAGAACATAATGTTCATCTGAAAGCAATACATAAATATTCACTGAAGATTCACCATATAGTGTGGGATAAATCAGCTCAAAGAAAAGCCAAACAAACCCACAACACTATCTCACTGTTAGTATTTATTCCCAACTTAAATTCAATAGAGGGACTCCGCAGCCTTTCTTCTGCAAGTGAGGTAAATTCATCAGTGCTACTCATACCTTATGCAAATTAAGAGCAGTCTGGAATAGCTTGAGAGAGAAGTCCCATCTGAGGTCACACCACTGGAAACTCCTTGAAAGATGAGAGAGTAGGAGAAGGTAGAGACTTCCTGCCAAGTATCAAATATCCCTCTAACTAAAATAGGGGACTATTCAAAACCTGAGCGGATGGCATCCCTAAGATTATCACTAGCAGCTATGACTGCAATTATTATACATTGAAAATGCACAGCTAATGTACTGTATAATTTAACTGGATTGAAGAAGATTAGGCAGAGGGAGCATTATCATAACATTCGCAGTTTATACATTCCTAATAGATATGGAACCACCACATAAAATCTGCAGTACAAAAAAACATTTACATTTTTTCTTGAAGGCTGGACTAAGCCTTGCTTTGTACACTTCAACATCTTCCAGTTCAATTTTACTCAGACTTCCTGGGCCAATCAAGTCTTCTGCAGTGTTTAATTTTAAAAGATGTAATAGTTTTGTCAGAGGAAACACTAAACCAGCTATTTCAATGCTCCTTCTAATATACATAGACAGAGCAAAAAGACAGAAGATACTTTTAATCAGAAAAAATTAACCTTTAAAACAATGAAGAAATTCCAAGTAAATATGGTTTCCTATGTGTATGCAACTTTGCAGTCCTGTGTTTCCTCTCAAATTCTTCTGTACATGCATGAAATAGCGTTACAGGTTTTTTTGGTCCTCTATATTTGAAAGCAGGAAAAAATGCACCAGAAAAGGTGTATTTCAGTTTTAGGGACCACATTTACAGTTAATTTACTACAGCCACACAACAATGATGTAAGCATCCTTGTTTTACATTGCCTAAAGACCTAGCTGGTTATTTTTATGTCTATAGAAGCCCTTAGGGTGATATTTTTAGATTAATCTTTCTTTTTAACATTCTCTGCAAAATTTACATGTCCTCGTTCTCTTTGGGGTGAAGCAGTTATCTGAACTGGGGGAACACAAGCAAACAGCATCACTAAGCAGCCCTTGCAGAGAGCCAGGGTCAGGCAGTCTGTCTGGTGTGAGGATGGGGAACAACACTGCATTTAACCTCTGGGCCACTTAAGAAAAAATTCCTATTAACACATAAAAGTTCCTTTTGTGTCTTAAAGAGATGGTCTGCTAGTTTTAGATTATTAGGAGGATGAGTTTAGTGGTATATCCACTGCAGGTGTGGCTGGCATTCAAGCAGACTTTTGAAGCAATTAGATTTCTTATTAATTCCTTGGTTAATAGTCCCACAGTTCTTGTTTTCCATGCAACAAGGGGGTTGATTAACCCACTGTTTCTCAGTGTAAATGGGACAGCTCCGTAAATATTATGGTTCATCAAAATTCAATACGTTAACAGCTCTAGGACACTAGAAGGTTTCCACAAGCCACAGTGGCAGTACCAGCCTTTCATTTTTTCAATTTCTCACAGAAAATAAAGATTAATCATTGTTACTGTATGTAAGAGTTTCTTATTAATTACACAAATTTTCACTCATGTATCATTATCTCCCCATGATGCTATAAGGACCTGCTACTCCAGTACCATTTGGTCTCAGGGCCTGTGCTCCAGGCCTGATAATGTTCCTTTATTTCACTTCCCTCTCTGCCCAAGCTGTACACTATGTAATGGAGAGCCAGTTTAATAACAATTGGTATTAAGGTACTGTGTTGCACAGTATTCTGATATTTTAAGTACTTTGGAATTCTTTAAGTCTTTTTGTTCCCATTTTCCAAACTAAAAGAAATGTTTCAAGGAACAGTCAGTGACACTTACTGTGCAAGTTTCCTTGCTGCACACACCTCTCCACATAGTTACACGTGAATATGCAGGTGCAGCACAAATGTGCTGGGAGCATTTGTTACATGTTCTACCTATAGCCCCACTGACCAACCAAAACAGAGTACAGCCCTACTTAAGGGCATTAGCTCACCTTCTGTATTAAACGCAAATGGCAGTAAACAAGGAAAGTTAATCTGTGGCAATTTTCAAATTGAGGTGCTTCTTACAGTGCCAGTGAATTATATGTGATCATCAGAAAAACAATTCCTCTCAAAATGCTGTATGCAAAATTCACACTGGATGTGGATGTTTTATTTAAAGTGGACTTAAATATGAAAGTGGACAAAATTTAGTATTCTAAAAATAACTCATTTAGTTTCTAGGGACACCTAAAAACAGCCTTCCACTTTGATATCAAATACTACCAACTTCAAAATATATTCTTAAAATCTGCTATAACAGTCTAAAAACAGCAGGATATTAATTTTCAAATACCTTTTTCCTTTGATCATTAAACAGTCAAAGTGAGGCACTTTTACAAAGGAAAACCAGAAATAGCAGGAAAGGAAAGAACATTCAGAATATATTTCCATTCATTCCTTTAAGAGCTGATGCTCATAGCTTTGAGGGCTATCTCATCTTTCACCAAATTCAGCATAGTCTCCTACTTGTAGTCACACTGCAGCTCTGCCAGCTGGTAGCAGCTGGAGAACAACTGCTCACAGATAACCGGAAGAGGCTATTTGCCAACTTTGGTTTGTGCTTTTACACTGTATATAAATCTAAGTCTGAACACAGGAGGATTTAGGCAGGAGCTATGCCACCCTAAAGGCCAGCTAGTAAGGATATACACTGAAAAATTGCACATACCTGAAACTAAAATCCTGAAAAAGTACTGCCTAAAGCTGTTCACCACTGCCTTGTGCAGAACAGAAAGGAAATCTAATTTGGCATGAACGTCTTTTTTTTTCCTCCTTTTTCCTCTGCTTTCCTCTCTTATCTCCAAAAAGCCCACTCAAATCTTGCCAGTCTTGTCATTTCCATAAAAATAGCTTTTGCCATGTTTTCATGAAAAAACAAAACCTCACATACGAGCAATCACAGCTGTCAGTGCAGCAGATACTGCTGATTGGTTGAACTTGCAGTGAAAGTTCTGGACTATTTCTACAGAAACCTGTATGTCACTCATAATGATTCAATGGCATATGGAGTCATGGCAATAATTTTCAGATTCTCATCAACAAAACATTATGGATCATTTATCGTGGATCATTTAAAATGCTTTTTGTCAAAGGAGTGGAGGGGCTAATGCCAGTCAGTTTTGAGCTCAGGTTCAGCCTGCTCTGCCCAAGAGTTAGTTCCCCAGAGTTACACCAACACTGATCAGACAGGAGGTTTGGAGCACCTCTGAATTGACAAGGCCAAGCAAACATGCAGAAGTCAGAAATCTCAAATGTTAAATTTTTAATTTCATTTCTTTTGAAATAAGACAACACCATTTCAAACTACTCCAGAAGAAAAGGCATAATATAAAAAGGTTTCTACTCTGGGAAGGTTTTCCCTTCATGCAGCCTTTACCAATATACAGCAAAACAACTCTAACTTCAGAGAAGCAGCAACATAAAACAGACTGAAGTAAGTCTGAGGACAATTGGAATGTTAACAGAATTCTCCCCAGAAGTTACCGGATTTTTCTACCTAGTCTCTTGGCTTTCACACACACACACACACACACACACACACTTCTTAAGGTACTACACGATAAATTTAAAAAGTAAAAGAAGAGTCTAATGATAACAAAAAACACAGCAAGTTTGGTTGGATTTTTTTTAGTTCTAGTTTTTGCAAAAATGGGGCGGTTCTGCCACCAATTATATTTCAGAAATTTGTTACATAAGTACAATAACTGTCATATTTTCTCTTTCTTTTCTGTATTTTATTTTACACCAAAAGAGTTTGTTCAAGTTTCACAACTCTAAATCATGCTGGGAAAGAAGTTGGTGACTGCACAAAAGCGAGGGGAGACAAGAGCCCTCTGCCTGGGACTGGGAATGGTTGCATGCTCCATGATGATGTACTTTTTTATTGGGATCACCATTGTGCCATTTTACACAAAGAGGTAATAAGAGTCACTTGTTTATGAAACAAAGCTATTATTTTTCCTGTTAGCATCATATACAGTAATTGAAACAGTGATAAAGTATACATAAGTACATTGTACAATAGACAAAGTGCTCTCAGAGAGCTCATAAGGATTTAAAATAGAAGAGGAAAAAAGTGTGGCAAGAATTCATCAGGCACAGTGAGCACAAAAAAGAGGAAATTATTCTCCTCAGGGCTAAACAAAACAGACTAAATCAAAACATTTGCTGTAGAATCAAAAAGCCAACCATGCTTATCAAAGCTTGACAATGAAAAGCCAAGTCTTGCATAAATATAAACAGTTAAAAAAAGCTCTTTTATGGGCAGGTGAGAGTCTTGTTTAATAAAACTTGATCAACAGAAGTCATGGTAAAACTGTTCACTCAAGAATCTGTATCTTACTTCCAAATTAACCATCATAAGAAATAAGCACCTTCAACAACCCAGGCAGCCACACCAAATATTACAGAACATAATGAACACTGAAGAAGTTATGAATGCCCACCCTCTTATTTAATTTTGTGAGTTCTGCTTACACACACAAAATCAATTCGCAAAATATCAAAGTAACAAGACAAGGAGTGCATCTCGATTGTTCGTGTTTCAACATTATGACAGAGAAAGCAAGGACATCCACCTCATTCTTCTTGCTAGAGCTCGTTTAACCTCAAAACTATTTGAAATACATTCTCTTTAAAATACAGTAATTTGCATATTTATTTTTCTGCCTCCAGATTACATTACAAAAGATGGATACATGTATCAAGAGTAGTTTCATAAGAACTGGAGTGAGACTCGACTTTCTTTGACACCAAAGTGTACTTCTGTGAGCAAAATTTAATGTGTTAACAATAATAAAAAAGTAACTCTTGAGAAAAATGGATAAGCAACAGTAAAAATTAACTTTTTCCAGAAAAAATCCTGCTACTTATTTATGCAAGAGGCCGATGTAATAAAGAGAAAGAGAAGTGGGGAAAACAGATCTGAGTTCTGAGGCTTATTGAATGAAATCTGTCAAAATATTTCTGAGATATGAAGTGCACTGCATTCCAGGTATTTACTACCAAATTTTAAAATCCATAGCAATATTTTTTTCTTGAATAATATGAAGCTGGTTACAGATGGGGAAGTCAGAATCTAACTGAAAACCAAAGAATGCATTAAAAAAACCAGCAAAACCAGCAAAAACAACAAAAATGCTTTCCTGAACTTACTCACTATGGCAGCCCTTCTCCAGGTGCAGCCACAGATTCAGGGTGGGCACAGTTCATCACAGCAGGATGAAGCAGCTATGAACTCCAGCCAAGCCAACACACACAGATGTATTTTCACATGCCACTCGCAACAGATGCTTCTGATGAGCTTAAAAGGAATACCTTTTGTTTTGTTTTTGTAGTGTTTGGACAACAGAAACTGTGTGCAAGGTACTCAAAGCCAACATCAAGGACAAAGTTTTCTGCCCAAACAGAAAAGGCTCAGAGGATGAGGAAATCTTTCCTTATCCCTGTCTACAGGTGTGGGTTAATCTGACAGCCTCAGGACAGGAGGTTATGCTCTACCAGACTGAAGATACACTGGAAAGAAATCCTAAGGTACTTGCAGATTGCAAACTCATTCTTTGCTACTATCTTAACATCTTTGAGGAGAGGGGCTGATAGTTTTTAAACCAAGCAGCTCAGTAACAGCAGGAGTCACTCATCTTTTACATGTTAATAATGTCTTAAACCAAGGCAATTTAAAAACATTTCAGAAACTAGAGTTTTTTATTTTCTTTTAAATATTACATTAAATATGAAGTTAATACTTTTAAAGGAACTACACCAACATGAATATACAACACCTATGAACATTTTAAAATATGTAAGTCTTCCAGCTGAAGACCCATTGTAACAAATGGTTTATAAGCTGTGGCTTGCTCAGTTGCTTGTTGAATTAGCAAGAGATACATCAAGTTTAGAACCATCCAAAGTAAGAGCACAAATTCCAATTTTACTTGTTTTTTTAGGTGTATATTATGAAGCAGGGAATAAAGAAGGAGAAAATTGCAACATAATGCACATTTTAGACAGAAAATGAGAAACAAATCAGTGAAAATTCAGAATCTTGGATCCCTGAGACTGAAGTACTTTTAAAATTTAGAACAAACATGTTCAGATTAAAAGTGCAAAGCATTTATATAGATTAGCGCTTCCCACTGTGCAAACCTAATAGCATAAAACACTTCAGCTGAAGAGAATTTTTCTAGTTAATGCATGTCTTTATAATGACCGCCTCAGGGAAAGCTACATGCAATAAAGAAGCAAACAGAAATTACCTACCATAGATGGAAACAAAAGCCTTGTTCACTGCAAGGGGAGGCAACTTCTTGATGTCCTATCTACTTGCATTAATGCAAGTAAAATTTTCAGGTCAGGAACCACTCCTGCTTTTGCCTTGGCCAGGTCCCAGTTTAGTACATTCAAGCATTATTATATACACAAAATAATACTGCAGAAAAAAGGTTTATGAGCAAAAACAACAAAAACAAACAAAAAATTTACTGCTTCAAAGTCTATTTCCAATGAAAACTAAATAACTCTGAATTATTACTACAAGTCAAAATAGTTTTGTTTAACAAAGACAAGTAGGAAGCCCCCAACAGCCATGCGTGCATTTTTCGACTACTTACAACCAGAGGTGTACAGTGAAACAACTTCATTCTTGTGCACACTGACAAACCAGTGTGAATTTCTGCACAACGAACACTTTCCCACTGTGACAGTGTCTAGAAGCTCTGTTAGGAACTGGAGTTTGGCACTGTAATAAGGAAGTGACAGTGTCAAAGACTGCAGGGTTTTTTTGAGCATGTACGTTATTGGTTTCCAACAATGTAACCCCAATCTGTAAATATACAGACTGGGGTCATTGACATACTGATGGAAAGAGGGAAGAGTGGCATGGCAAATGGACATAATGAAACCAAGACAATCTCCAGGGATGGCAAACCACAGAAGATTTTGTCAGTACTAGCATGATTTTTTCAGTCAATCTGACTTAACTAAAAACTTTTTATTGGAGTATTTGTTAGAGTGAATCACCTTGATTTCTTATTTCAGTGCTCATATGTCCCAGACAAGTTGGAGAACTCTAAAGAAGTTAAAGCACGAATAGAAACAATTGCAAGCAATTTCAAAAAATACCAGACTTTCCCGTGTTACTATGACCCAGGAGGAACACAGACCAACGTCATTTTAAGCAGGCTTTATCCCGCAAAAGGTCTCCTCTTTGCTTTCCTCTGGCCTACACTCATGTTTACTGGTGGATGTCTGATTATTGTTCTGGTAAAAATTAGTCAGTATGTTTCTGTTCTTTCTGCTTGGCAGTAAAAAATACATATCTAGCATAGATTGTTGAGATTGTTGGAAGATATTAAGACACATTTGTTCTGCCTGTCTTACTGGCATTTTATGACTCTTAATATACCAGGTGTCAATTCAAGGGCAGGCATTTAAAAAAATTGAACAGCAACCTCTGTAGATGGCAATCCATTACACAAGGACAAAATATAAAACTGATTCCCAG
>NW_005054494.1:12289-21782 GCF_000277835.1 Geospiza fortis | reverse complement strand
GAATGCCTGAAAATACCTCATAAACACACAAACTTAGTTACTCTCTATTGTTTCCCTGGGCTTTAGGAGGTAGAGCTGCTTTACAAAGCTACAATTAACATTTACTACTAATTTCTTCTTCCACATTTTAGATGGGGCGCTAATTTTCTGTCTGGTTGAAATCAGTTGGTGCCACATCCATATACATCATCACTGGCAGACACACCCTTTCTATCCTTATACACCAATACAGTATGTTCTCATGGCATACTCATCTGTTGAGAAAAGTAGTTTTGTTATGATGCAAAAAGGTGTTATTTTTATTATGGATTTCTCCGCTTTTGGGAAAGGGAAGGGAGAAAGCCCCTCAAAATAAAAATACACATACACAGACTTCATAAAATTTGCACTGTAATTATCTGACACCAATTTTATATAAAGAAATATATGCATAAATTACAGGGTATGGTAAGGAAGCCTATACTAAAAGTATGTTTTTCTATTTAACTCAAATCTTAGCATTGCCTTATTTGAGACAAGTGTGCCACTCAAGGCTACTTGGCTGCCATTTGCATAGATTATAAAACTGATACAGAAAGGAAGTTATGATATATAGAATGTAGTGTCCTGGTTCTGGACAAGACAGGTTTAATTTCTGCAGGAGCCAGGAAAGGGCATGGCCAGGACCCAGAATACTACTTATTCTGTAGTACCTCACCTCATTTTTTGGGAAATGGCTGCCTGCCAGCTCAGTTAGCATGGCAGGGGGAATGGTCGGGTATTGTCAGGGGTGAGAACTTGGGTGCAAACCATTTCTTGTACACTCTTTTATTAGTATTGTTGCTGTTACTGTTGGTTGTCTTTTCATTGCTGTTTCCAGTAAATTGTTCTTATCGCAACCCATGATCTTTGCCTTTTGTGCCTCTAGTTCTCCTCTCCAAATCATCAAAGTGGGGAAAAGGAGAGGGGAGCAAACAAGCAACTCATGGTTTGCAGTGTTTCCAGTTGAGGAATATCATTCTTAAACCACAAAAAGTAAAATACATGTGTGATGTCTTAATAAATACAGCAAGCCAAAGTAACCACAGAAATTTACATGCCTAGCACCAAGATATTTTACAAAAAGGTACATTTGTTTCCAGAGCCAAGACTTCTAGGAATGCTCTGATGCACAGAGAGACTTTGTTCTCTGAAAAGAACTGTTTCTTTCAGCCAAATTTCAAATTGCCATTGGACATAGGTGGAACATGAGATACTTCCTGCATACTGTATTTGACTGTCATCTGGGACAAAACTGGTACAAGCTTTTTCATCACACAGTTGAATCAGTAAGAGCTATCATTCACAGGGGAGTTTCAGGGCTTAGATACATATTTAATTATATTACAGTTTAATTATTCTCATTAATGTGGTACAGTTCTTTTTTATTTATTGTGAGAAAGGCTGACATATTAACCCAGTACATGAATTCTCCAACATTACTAACAAAACAATGTCAGAGTTTGCTTTTCACTATGATCAGGAAATGAAAGGAAGTGACTGCTAAAATTTTTTTTAAAAGCTAACTCCCAAAAATTAATGTAGGAGAACTATGTCCACAAGGAGGAAAGTACATCCTCACACAATACTTTTGTGACATGCATGAGAAGTTGTGTGTATTTACAAGTCAAATCTCTCTCATTCCAGGAAAGTGAAAGTTCATCTGGCACAGGTACAGATGGTTTGGGTGACCAAGTTGGATGGGAAGGGAAAGAGAACCTGCTTTGTTAGTTCATAAAAAGCTGAGGCAGAAGTGTGGTAAGCAGTTTTAAAAAGAGTCTTCAAATTGTGAACTAGAACTTACTCATGACTGCACTCAGTCCAGCAAAATTGTAACCCATTACTTTCCTCCCCGCCCAGCTCAGCAGAGATAGATGAAGGTTGGATGTTGCTGGCAGATCCTGTGGCTCCACTCATTCAGCAGTCAGAGACGTGGGTTTGAAGAGCAGAAATTTGTGATCTTGCTGAGCTCAGAACTCAGCATGAAACATGAAGACCTGGAGTAACTGCTCTCAAATCTGCCCTTGGCTTTCCAAGGCTACCCCCTACAGCCATATCCTCCTCACCTCCCTAATGTGAGAGACAACTGCTCACTTTGAAAATTTAAAGGGGTCTATTAAACCTTAACAAAAATACAACAAAGGGCTACATAAGGAATAAGCTGCAGTGCTGGGAACTGCCCCACATGCATAGCACGTGGCTAGCTCATGGGGGTTGTATCAGCTAACCCTGGCCCCTTCAAAGTCTGTCAGTCAGCTCTTTGCTATTTATTGGTGGAAATTGCTTTTTTTAAACTTAATTGGAGGTCAGGTGTTGCCATGCCGCACCCCCTAAGCACCAAGCTTTTCCATTCCTATCTGCCCCATGCAAGGGACACATGTGCACGCCTTCTTTTTACCTGTCTTAGACAACCCAGCCTGTCTGATAGCAACAATACAGGGGGGGGGGAAGGGAAACTATGGGGAGAACAGAGGACATTTAAACTACAATAACATAAGCATACATCACTTGAAGCTTTTCTTAATATTCACACAATAGTTATCTTTTAATTACGAGAGCCAATCATCTCATTATCCATCTATAACACTAATTATAGTTATCCCTCTTAGTAGGAGATGAAAATTTATTGAGTGCAACCTGAATAACAGACCTCCAGACTTACCTCCACCAAAAATAAAGCAAGTCAATTGTAACATATGAATGGTTATTTCCCTCCAACTCATACCCATTGAAAGTACCTAAAGAAAAATCTTCCACAAATTCTTTCCTCTAGCAAAGTAAAATCTCCTATTTGGACAAGAAATATTCCATGTTGTATTGCACTAAATAGTTTATTTAGTTGTTGGTTTTGCACTGGGTGTTTGATAATCCGCACTGATTACATGGTCTTTCCCCCCCCCAAGCCCCGGTGGTAATGGTTTGTCCCAGGTTTACTCCTCCCCTCGCCCCTTCCGCACTGTATCCCATTGGCTGTGGCCCCCTTCCTCCGCCCCCCTTCCCTTGAGCTTGAATGTCCCGGGAGGAGCACACCCCCCCCAAGCTCTCTTTTCCTGGGACGGCGCCTGAATCCCGAGGGGACTCCTATCGAGGAATAGAAATAGGACTTTGGTCCCGAGAGGAGAGCGCTTGTCTTTTGCTTTTGTCCTTGAGAAGGCTGCTAGGGGCCAGGATCCAGAGCTAGTCGGATCGGACTCGAACGGCCCCAGGAGAAAACCAGCCATTTACAATTCCAAGTAAAAACAGCTCTGCAGAGAGAAAATCACACACAAATTGGGAAACTCCATTTTTTCTGGATTCTTGCCAAACACAGCTTCCTCTTTTGTCCAAAATAAATGGGATGTTAATGTGAAAAGCCAAATATTCTATTGCAGAAAACAAAATGTATAGACACCACAAAAGTCTGTTCCTGTTTTTAAATAATGCTTTGCTCATGTGGAGAGTGCTCATTATTTTCTACATCTTTGAAATCTTTAAATCAGATATTCTTTTTCCTTCACACTTTCACTTAACTTCAAAACTAAGTGTTTTTCCAGTGCATGATGTTGATGAATTACTCTTTTGAGCCTCTCCATTTTTCTATTCTTTTTTATCTACAAAAATTTAATTCCCTAGACTGAAGTTTTAATAACACACTTTATGCTTCTTACAAGCACACAAGAGGCAATATAGCCTTTGGAGGTTTCTGTTTCATTGGGGTTTTTTATAATATTGGATTATACCATAAAGTCTGCAATAAATCTGATTTAAAATGCTCTTATTCTGAGATGCAGCAAAGCACCTTTTATGAGAACAGCTTCCATACAAGCAGTCACCACTGCAGTTGCATAATTCACTTTCTCAAGGCAGAGTAGATGATCAAGGTATATATTAAGCATTAAAACTCCTGCCAGCAGAAAGGAAGCAGCAGCACAAGCAGCTGGAGATTAAATTCATCCTTGAAATCTGTTTGATTATACATTATTTTTACCGGCATTGATGCTGAGACCACAGGAATAGTGCTTGAGCTGACTGGAAGTTGTAAGGAACACAGGAAGAATGTGGATAGATTTTTATACCCTGATGAATACTTCAGTTGCACAGGCCCTTTATATATCTATATGAATAATAGTGTCTTCCTGAAACTATTAAAAGTACCATTATTCAAGCGCTGTGCACTCTCACAAGCAGTTTTTCTTCTTGATGCCAAATAAGACTTGGTCATGGTGATTGTGTTGGAAGATGAAAAAGAACAAAAGTTACAGCACTATTACTGAAGGAACTAGCATTCCTCCTAGGCCAAAAAAAATCCCCAAACTCCACCAAGAAAACAATTGCAAACGTTTGTAAAAAGAAGCTGGTTTTCTGGATTAGCAAGATTCAGATTTCATCAACTTGCAATAAGATCATGTTTCTCCAACTTTGATGAAGCAGCAACAATGGGAGCTGAAGAGGAATCTACACTGACTTGCTGAGAAGACATCTGTGAATCCCCAGCATGTCCTTGCTGTACCTAAACAATAGCAGGTATTCTGCTATTGTTCTTCTGACTTCCTCTGACAATTTTGAGTTCAGTATCCTGCTAATTTATGCTATTTTATTACCTGGTCCTCAAAGCAGCAACAGGGCAGATATCATCAAGAAGACACTGATCCTCAGAGATTCTTCACTTATATAAACCCGTGGCACTCGACAACAAAATGCCTTCCAACTGAGTAACTGGAACTCTGTGCTTATTTTTTGGTTTAGGGGATTTGAAGGGGGCAAGGGGAGAATTTGGTTAGTTTATTGGTTTTGATTTAGTTTTTTTATTTCTTTGGGATTTTTTGTTTTTGCTTTTTTTAATAAGGAAATGAGGGAAAACTTTAACAATTTAGGGTCTCTAAACCATTCAATATTCAGAAGACACACAAAATTATTCAGATATATTACTTTTGGTAATTTTGATAATAGAAAGAAAACAGTATTTAGAATTAACTGTGTTAATTCCAAATTTAAAAGCTGGCTTGAAGTTACAAAAATTCCTGTATTTCCACTAATACAGAAAAAAATAATTCTAAGGATTGATCGGAGGTAGTTACACTTTGTAAGACAGTTGGAGTTGTTCAGCCATGAGAAGAGGAAGCCTTAGAGGGGAGAACTTAGACCCCCTTTCAGCACCTAAAGGGGCTCCCAGAGAGCTGGATAGGGCAGGGTTAGAAAAATGCCTGAAGTGACAGGACAAGGGGGAATGGCTTCCTAGTGCCAGAGGGCACAGATAAATGGGATGTTGGGAACAAATTTCTCCCTGTTAGAGAGGGGAGGCCCTGACACAGGGTGCCCAGAGGAGCTGTGGCTGCCTCTGGATCCCTGGAAGTATCCATGGCCAGGGGATACTTGGACAGGGCTTGGAGCAACTTGGTCTAGTGGAAGGTGTCCTAGCTCAAGGCAGAGGGATTGGAATGAGATGATCTTGAAGGTACTTCTAACCCAAACTGCTCTGTGATTCTACTTCTTACCTCTTCTAATTCCAGACAGATTTTCAGAAAGTCTCAGCATGCTGAATAGGTTAATCTGCAAGTGAGGATTCTTGCAGTATACTTTAGGGCAGATTAGCTGGCCTGAGAACAAGACAACATTGCCCAAGTAACTGTAATGTTCCTGGCACTTTCTACTCTGCGATGTTTTAACATGCCACACTCAGGAGCCTTTTCCAGAATACACTGCCAGTATCCATCAAGTAAATGCTCAGCACAAGCTTAGGAACCGATTTATTATGAGAGGTGGCTTTATTCCTTCCAAAATGGCCACCCCAGGGTCACTTCTGCATTTTCTGAAGGAATAGAGTTCTTTTAAGAATGTCCTACTGACTTGTGCTTTATGCACAGGACATCTATGCTTTGGTCTTAGTGTAGCAGACTGTATTAGAAGATTGGGTCTGTCACTGGAGGAGATGAAAAAAGTGAAGTGAGATTTTGGCTCAGACGTGAGCTGCTAATGTAAGCTACTCAGAGTGCTGTGGCTCAGCCTACAGCATTCCAAGCACCAGCTCAGGAATGCTGATCATCCCTTTTACAAGACAGTGAGGAGAAAGAATGGTGTCAACTGTGCTGACTTCAGCAGAAACCTCACGTATTTACAGCTGACTTCTTGACTCTGTGGCAGCTTCAGGCCAGAGCTGCTGTGATACCTCATTTTGAGCATAGGTCAAGGAGGCATTGAATGCAAGTGATCAAATCCCAGTCTTTGGCACATCTACCTCCAAGAAGTCACATGATAAACTGGTTTCAGAAAAGCACAAATCTGTTTGGTCTTTTTAATAGATAAAGCATCAGTTGCTTTTCCAGGGCATTTAAATATGCACTAGTATATTTAAATATATAACATATATAACTACAACTAGAGAAAAATTGCAAATAGAAGAAAGATTACACTGAACTGGTGAGGCAAACTTGAGAACAGGATTTAAGGCAATGGAATCCATAAACTACAGGGATAATATCACATTGTTAGTCTCATAAATGAGGCTTAATATAAGAGGATAAAAAACTAGATGCTTCACCAGTAGATAGAAATACAAATAAATGTAAAGAGAGTTAGCAACGTGCTTGAATTACAGACTGTTGAAAAGGCCAAACTACTATACATGCTACAAAATTATGATTATCAAGTTTGCTTAAAGATATTAGAAAATCCTAAATAGAGAGTAGTGAGGAACAGCTAAAACACATTTTATGTCAGAAAACATACACCATCTGCATGACAAAACTGTTTTACTGGTGGGCGTTTTTTGCCCCAAACTTTCTCTCACAACACTGTGCTCAAGAGCTGCTTTCCAAAGCATCAAGGTATTTTGCCTGGACTAAAAAGCAGATGAACACTACTGAGGTTCTGGAAATCTTCAATAGAAATACAAGAACCACAGCCGTTACCATAAAGGTCATGTAACACCCTTACCTATGTACTCCAATCTCATAAATGTGCTCTTTTATGAATGAAAAAAGTACTGCATAAATCTGTCAAAAATAAGGAGTCTGAAATGCAAATAAGAGCTAAAACAGCTTTTAAAAAGACAGCAAAACCCACAAACTAAACAAAAACAAAAGCCCCAAATCCTGCTCTTGGTGTTTGTAGGTGAGCAGTTTGAGAATGGACAGTTTAGGAGAGTTTAAAGCAAGTTGTGTTTTTATGGTGGTGGTTGTTTTGTTGCTTTTTCAAGGAAAAGAAGAAGGGAACCTTTCAGGCAAGGTCAGTCATAAAATATGTATCTTTTCTCACATAATAGGCATCTGAATAGGCCATAGAATATGAGGCCATCCTACTATTCTATTTCTAGCTACAGGCTGTGAAATAATTCAGCAGGCCTCAGGATGGCTGGCACAGCCACAGCCTGCCCCTTGAGCAAGCTACACCTGGTGGCAGGCTACAGGCTAGGTATGCTACACAGAAGAAGACTCCAGATGCAGTTTGCACTATGAAAACATTGGTTTGTCAGCATGGGACACCTAATAAATGAAGCTGTCATGTCCCCAGCGACCTAAAAAGAAAAAAAAAAACAATTAATAAATGAGGAACTCCTGTACTCTCACATCTTCTTTAAAAAGTTCAATGAATGGAACATTACAAGAAGTCTGATGCCCAGATGGTTCTTCACTGAAAAGCAGGATTTTTTTTTAACAGTTATGAATAAAAACCTGCAGTAGCTCTTTTGGAGCAAGATTAGCAACATGTGTGTTCCATCACTTTATATTCTGAAAGTTGACACTCTTTATGTCCATGTTTGCACAGAATTTATCAACATGGAAATGCAGCAAATCACCCATTCAATGACATTTAAAGTCTCTTAGATGGTGTTGAGAAGAAGTATTTTATGCAGCTTTAAAATATCAAGACTTTACAGAAAAGCAATATAAAAAAAAGTATTAAATTTAAAGACTTAGTGAAAATACTTCATGACCTCAAATCACACCACTGTACAGCAATATACTTAAGCCTATTAAGAATAAAAAAAAATTCAATTATAGAAGTTAATTAAAAAGAAGAATCAACATGTCATTCCATTTTTCCCCATCTTTTCAACTCAACCCAGTTCCATGTCAAAACCAGACACTGACATCTGATTGCAGTAGTCAAAGAGGTGAGATCCAAAATTAACAATTTACCTGACTATGAAAAATGATGGTACAAATTCTAAAAATTAACATAGGCTTTTTTCAGCATTCAAGAGCTCAGAGACTAAAAGACACAATTAATTCCGTGAGACCATTACCATGTGTCTCACCGCAGCTGAGAGAAACAATTCTGTACAGAAGACTGATAGCATTTATCAGTCAATGTCTGCTTTGTGTTTTCTAGTAGCTGAAGACGCAAACCAGACTTGGTGCCCGTCTAGGCAGTTGTGACAGCACAAGAGTGCTTTCCAAGTTCTACTCAGGGGAACCAAATCATAACACTTTCAAGAGGCAAATTTTTCCACAGAGTAACAGCTCAAAACAAGAGCTGTTTCTTTTGATGGAAGCAACACAGTTTAGGTAGTATTACAATATCACAAAAAAACCAAACCAAACCAAAACAAAAAAAACCACCAACCAACCAATCAAACAAAAAAACCCACCAAAATATGGAATAAGAAAACAAAACAAATCACTTCCACAAACAAACAAACCCAAACAAACACAAGAAACCCCCAAAGAACCAAAACCACCACAAACCAAAACCATAAAACTATGAGGCACCTTGCCAGATGCTCCACACAGCCCCTGACAAGCTGGAGACAAGGAAAGGTTAGGAAAAGGATAGAAAAATATCAGACTAAAATTATCACTAGTAAACTATCAGATAAAAGCACTTTTAATAGTTGTAAGAGCTCAGACATCACCAAGAGAAAGAAAAGCAACCTCTAACCTTTCTAAATGAACAGCACTAATTTTTGTATGGTAGTGAATATTAACATTTATTCTATAAAGTTGTACAGAGCTGTCATGATCCTAATTCCAATTTCAGTCAATTTACCTCAGCAACTGTAAAAAAAACCTGATTTCCCCCAGCTACAAACACCTAACCAGAGCAATACAGCACAGACTAAGCTGGTAGTAGACCTGCATAGCATAACTAAATTAAATTTTTAAGGGCTTTTAAAAGCTATTTCAATTACATTATTTCAATTATTTCTTTACTTTGATTATAAAATGTCAGATACTTTGATTTCAAAACAAACCTAATAAAGCAGCACCACATCTTCTGTTTTCAATATTCCTACTCTGAAAGTTCTGCTAATGAAAGCACAGATGGGGTTCTTTTGTTTGGTTTGTTGTGGGTTTTTTCACATCTGATTATTGACTAAACAAAGCTGACTAGCTAGGGAGGGGTCTAATGTTTAGGTGGATGGGGAATGGTGTAAAGGAAGTAATTTCAAAGTTGACTCATCTCTCTAATATTTGGGTGTTTTCCCCTAATTATTCTATTAACTATCTGTTCAGGGACGTAAAGTTGGTTGGCCTAGAAATTTGATTTTTCCCAC
>NW_005054494.1:5937-12279 GCF_000277835.1 Geospiza fortis | reverse complement strand
CTTTCCCTCTGGCTATTGTGTGAAGCAACAGGTCACATAAACTGGTTTTTGAAGACTAAAGGAAGAATTAGGCTTGAGCCACTCAGAATGCGTGGGCCTTGGCTGTTGTCTTTATTTACAGTGTATTTTCATTATCTTTTATTGTCATCTCTTAAATCCCTCTGCCAGTTGAAACAGTTCATGTTGCACCTGATCCTTTCCGCTCTTACCCTACCATGTTTCCACTATTTCATTTGTATTGGTCTCATAGAGTGGTTATCTGACCATAAAAGGAGGATCACTCCTACAGAGAGCAGCCAGCTTTCTTAGTATTATCTTCCCAGACAATTATATATCAGCTTCTCAATCCTGCCTGTTTTTCACAGGCCATTATTCTCATCCTGTTACTGCTCTTATTTCTTTCATGTAAGACACTGAGCCTTGTAATTTACCAATACCTTCACCTAACAGCCACCCTCTCTCAGTCTCCCCTAAAATCACGCAGTTGTGGAAAATGATGATAAAATTTAGTTTATTGGTAAATTCTTTAACTTTACCTGCATTTAGTATTATCTCTTGTACTGTAATATCAAATTCACTGCCTGACTGATATAAGAATGAAGAGCAATTTATTACCTTTGAAATGTTTATGATCAGTAAAAATATGGACATTTGAAGAAGACAACCAAGAGGAATTTGAAGAAATATCAAAATAAAGCACGTATTTCAAAGTGATTAAACGGATTTTCATATACTACACTCTGTCAAAATGAAATTTAAAAGCTAAACAACAAAACTTGGTGTTTAGCAATCTTTTCTGTTTCAGAATGAAAAATAAAATTAAAAACAGCTTCTTGAACTGATGGTGCAGCACTACTCTGCTGACTGGTCCACGAGTCTCAAGATCCAGCAAATATGCAGCTAAGACAGAAACTTGTGACCCTCTTACCTGTAAATGTAGTATTAAATTGAGTATTTAGTGTTTGATGACTGTCAGTAGCAATCCTTCACTGTGATAACATATTTATACAGATTACAATTTCCACACATCCACCTCCCAAGCCTCTCTGTACATCTCATTATGCAACTGCAAATAATATGAAAACAGATTATCTTTGGCAGAAGTTACAAGTGGGCTATATGACACATTTTGTTTAAGTAATATTAATTTGCTGTCCAGTTCCATTAAAACTATGGATGTGGTTGAGGATATAAGCAGAACTAACACTGAGTTTTCAGCAGAGATTAAAGAGCATAGCCTCTATTTCAATACTTCTTGTTAATAATGAAAAGAGTGGAATTTTTTCTTTTCTTTTTTTATGCAGCTTTGGCAGAAACAAACAGGAATCTTGCCTTTCCTGGACAGGTGGGACCAGAGTTATCTTATTTTCTTCCTTCTGTTCCAATTAATCTCTTCTGCAGAATTTGATTTTGCACTAATTTCTTGTTCTCTGTATTTTCTCACTTCAGTGACTTCCCTACTGCACAATTCATTTCAGAAAGGCATTCAGGCTGTAAGTTGCAAGGGAAAGTATCTACAATGCCATTCAACTGCATGCAAAAAGAACAGGTGAAAAGAAGGTATATGTAAAAGAAAACTGCAATGACAGAAGTTTGCATTTCACATGACTATTCTTTGGGGTACTAGTAGAAATTTACAGTTTAACAGTTATATATTACATCCAATCTACTCCAGATTATACTGCCTCTCTGATCTTTTATTCTTCATTAAGAAAATACTCAAGGGAATAACAGTCAACAAGTCTGACTGAAAAAAAAATTAGCCAGTTCAAATGGAACTCAGAAAAACCCTATTTCATTGAATTGATGGAAGAAAGAATAGCTTACATTTTTATAGCTTTTAACCACATCTTAGTACTTTAAGAAGACCTACCTCACTTCAATTCACTTTTGGATATAGCACTAGCGAGTCACCAGTGAAACCCTCTGCTGAAAACTTACTTTTAGAAAGAAGAGTCAACCGTGTACATCAGAAATATGCCACACAGCCTCCTGCCATGTGACTAGCATTATTTCACCTTGTAACTTGCATCACTTCCCTTGTTCTCCTTCAAAAGAGAAAATCAACAACTACGGTACCTGTTCCATATATGATGAGGCTAATCAACCAATAAAAAGGCACTTTTCACTGAAGCAAACCTTAATGCCTGTCATTAATCATATTTTCTATTTCTACATTATATTATCATATTCCACTTCCATTTCTAATCTTTTTTTACATTACTACAGTTCCAATTGTAACAAGGTACTTCTGTAGTTTTAGTGTAATACATCCTCTGATAGGCATTTATAGAAAAAAATTATTGAAACAAAGAAAATACTATGCAATACCATAAAGTATTGGCAAAGAGCCAATACAGAACATTTAAAAACCCCCACACTCCAACTTTATTTTTCCAAGCAAAACTTGATATTAATTATGTCTGGGAAGAAAAGTTACAATAAACCTCACCACCCAAAATACAAGCCACAATTTTCTATTTTTACATCCCTTAAAACTCTTAGATATACTGCATCCTACTGGTCCTCTGCTTGAGAAATCAGAGCTACTCTGAACAAGCTACCGTTTTAACATTCTGTACCTTGTATTTCTTAAACACTGTCACACAACTATTGCTCAATCATATGGTGCTCTTGAGAATCAAGAGATCCTGGCCTTAGAGGCAACCAATAAATCCTGAGAGACCAGTCAATGAATTTTCATACCAAATTGAATTAGCCCCAGTTTGGAAACAGCTCCTTTGTTTTCTGAGTAAGATTGTATACTTATCTTTCAGGGCTACAACATTGCAAATAATTAAGTTTCTAATAAATTTCTGGCAGCCACATGCAGCTGTATGCTTGCACAGACATTAGTTTAAAGGCAGAGGTTTGTAGAGAGTTTCAAAAGGGAGACCAGAGCATTACCACTTCTTCTCACTCTCAGTTCTGAAAATTCATCTTGCTCTCCATGAAAAAAGTGCAATGCGTGCACATATATTCAGATCCCTTTAAGTAGCACAGCCTTTGCAGAAGAGATAGTTTTATTTGCAGTTTATTTTTCATAGGCATGCAAAAGAGTAACATGCCAAATCAGAGGTATACTTTTCTTAGTGGTTCAAAGGCTGATCATTATGGAGAAAATGTAACTAGATAAGCTGGAATTTTTAAACAGCAAAACAAAAATCAGAGTCACACGACACAAAAGTCCCCATCAAGCAATGAAACTGAAGGGTTTCATGGGGTAAAGTTAGGATCAGGTACTGAATGGTGAGCTTCAGTAGTTCCAGACTCTTCTCTAAGTGAACAGTTATTCTGCCCCTCAGAGCAACAGCTCCCCTCTAACACCACTGTATGTACAGAAACTCTCACCTTTCACGGCCATTTGGTAAACACTGTTAAGTTCTAACTCCAATCTATAAAAGCACATTATTAGGGGTTCTGTAATTACTTTCCTTATTAAAGAACATTTAAATCACTCAGAAAAGCATAATAAAGAGAGAACTAATGCATCAGTTCCTTCTGAATTAGACCTTCCCTCAACTTGAAGGCAGTAGTCCTAATTCAAGGGGTGAAGAGGGGCTATGTTGCCACGGGATGATCAGAGTATCTTTTCATATGTCACACAGGTGCAGGAACTCTGGCATGACTTGCACAGTTGTAATGAACCTTCCTGAGTCTTTAGGGCATCTAGCAACATTTACCCTATCCTTGCATTTTCAGAGGCTAGAGTCATGCAGTGCTAGTATGCTCCAAAGGCACTAGAGGAGATAGAGCCTGAGTATGACTAAGAAGGACCATGTGCTTTCATTACCATCTCACATAACATCTTAGAAGACTAGCTGTGATTTAAATTCACAAAGCATCAAAACAGACCACACAGCTGTAAAACACTCAGAATACTTTCATGCTGGGAGAGGCTTGTGGGAGAACAAGATGTTTGAAGACTTTATCACTGCAGTGGAACAGATAATTAGGCAATTAAAACTATGAAAAGTAGAAAAATCACTAGTTCCAGATGAATTGCACTGTGGAACAGAATTGGGAGAAGCAAAAAATCAGAAATTAGTGCCTTTCACAAGCATCTTTAGAGCACAACTAAAAGAGTGAAAGTTCTGGAACAAAGGTAAAAGGGTCATTAATTTGCAGAAACTTATCTGGTTTTGCAAAGGAATATTTTGAAGGAGTTGATTCCTAAAATAATCTTGCTTTTCTTGTGTTAATAATTAGAACGCATTAATAGATAACCAAGAGGTCTCATTCCAGCTTCATTTTTGGTAACCCAGCAAGGCCCTTCCCTCCTAGCTTTTTAATGGTATTAGCAGTGTCTTCACATATACAGGCTTCTCGTTTAATCATTCTGCTCAACAGGAAACCCTCTACAAACTCAGTCTTCCCATCCCTACTTGCTTCCAGGCCATGGAAAATGTACCACCATTTCACACACCAGAGTAATGTGAAAGAACACCTTAAGTTCCCACAAAATCTTCATGAAGGCAACTTTGGAGAAGGTGCTCTGCTCACCTACTGTCTACCACATGTGGTAACATTTCCAGAAGCTGATCTTCTCTGGAGGTACTGAACACCCATCTCAGCCAAGGAGAATAAGAGTTATCCTGCTCATGACAGCTGTAACGGAGCATGCTTCTCCAGCCATGCTTTCTTCAGTGTATACATCTCACTATGCAAAGCTCTTGGTGGAGGAGACCTTCTTTTGCATAGATGCAAAAATCTCTGCTCTGGTACTAAGACTTTCCAATAAAAACATACTAAAAAAGAAGCTGGCAGAATCTGCTAGTCTACCTTGCTAGTCCCTAATCTGCTAGCTTTGCTAGTACCAACTGTGAAATTCTTGGCTTACGGCCTCATAGACTTGTTGCAGATGTAAATAAGGTGTGCAGATGTAAATAAGGACACACCAACCAGACCAGAGGCTGCACAGTGGTATCAGATGTGATACACTTCCCTTACTACCAACTGCAGGGAGAGGCCACAGTCTGTAGTGGTTTAGGTTTGCCAATTTGAGATTTCCTGGCCAACACACCAATTAATGTGGTGGGTTTAACACTGGCCAAACGTTAATGCACCCACTAGAATATATTTACTCATTTCCTGCTGTGAGATAGGATTAGGAGGAAGGCAAAGCAGGCTCAAAACTTTAAAAGCATATAAAGAAAGCTTTAATAACAGTAACTAAAAGAAAGAATAATAAGAATCAGAATAAAACCTTTAAAACACTTCTCCCCCTACAACCTTTTATTTCTCACTCACAATGTACAGAAACAACTCAGTTTATCACTTCCAGAATAGCCTTTCTGCAGTTCACTTAGGGAGAGGAATCCATCTAGTAAATTTATGGAGACCTCTCCACAAGAAAACAGTTCTCTCATGGCTTTCAGTTTCCATGAATAGCAGCCACCCAGAACATCTGCAATCATAAAGACCCTCTCATTTTTACAGCTTTTCCCACAGCTGTGTTTATGGCCCATGTCAACTTATGGGGTACTATGTTAAAGATGAGCTGTTCAAGAGCAAACGTTCTCTTTATCTATCTTTGAAAGCATCTTCATCTCTGGGAACAGTGGTCTTCTTCTTTTCTCCCAGGGGGCACAGGGTCTTCACCGCTTCTCTCTCTCTGTTCAAACTTCTTATGGGATCACAACTACTTCAACATTTGCTTACTTTAGCATGGAGGCCTTTGCAAGATATATACAATTTGAACATTTTCATCTCCCCATACCTTCATGTATTAGCGGGGAAAAGAGTCTGATGTATCAATTACAGTCTTCTCCAAAGCTTTACAAGAGAATTACAGCCCCAAGATTAAGGCATCTCCTCATCCCTCCCATCTGGGACTTGACTTCTTCACTGACCTCGGTGTTTTTATGTAGTTCCTTTACATGCCTGTACTTGTCCTTTTCTCTCACTCGAGGGAAGACTGAAGCAGTGAAAGAGTTAATATTTCGCCCGGGGACTGCAGATGGTCACCTGACCCCGGCCAGGCTCAGTAGCTTGCAGCCAGAGCTGGGGCTGGGCTGGGGGGGAGGGTGTGGGGAAGAAGCGGGTAAGATCTTAGCAGACGGGCCAGAACTCAGCAGCAGCAGGCCGCAGTTGGAGGGGCAATAGCTTCTCCTTCCCTTCTGTCCTATGGTTGCGAGTGAATCTCAGTGGTAGTAGAATCCTGGCTGAGCTAGACTGGCCCAGGGCTGCTCCGGTGTAGCCGGGGCCCGGCGGACCCTGGCCTGGGCTAGCAGCGGGTCAGGGCTTAGCAGCAGCAGGATGTCAGCAGCCACAGCCGGCTTAGCCCCACGGCCTCTCGTCCCCGTGCCCAGCAGCCAATGGGGCCCGGCCCCGCGGCAGCAC
>NW_005054494.1:481-5843 GCF_000277835.1 Geospiza fortis | reverse complement strand
TACAGGGGCTTATCGGCTTCCTCAGTAGTTCAACAGATTGTCAATTCTCAAAGCTGATTACTGATTGGTTTTTTCTCAGACACAGAGGAAACTGCTAGCAGCTTCTCTTAGAACATCACTTCCGTGATGCAAAACCAACACACCTCCTCACACCTTGCTGCAAAAGGAAGGACTTCATAGCTGCAATCAATTTCATTTTAATATTGTAAATAACCATTGCTATTATTAAAACAAGTAGAAGCCATAGAGCACAGCTAAGGATTACATGCCAGTTGAACTGTGGAGTATCTCCAACTGCAATAACCCTGCAAAATGGTTCAAGCATAAGAAGAGAGTGGACCTTGTGCCTAGTAAAGGATCTTCCTTGTAAAAAGTATTCAGAGGAGAAGTAAATTCTCACATTAAACAACATGAAGGAAACGAGGCAGGAGTGGGGTGAAAAACACAACTGATAATACTTGAATATGCAAAAGCATGTATATGGTGTAAGTTTAAAAAACCAATAATAGTGATTTACAAGAGCTTCTATTTCTTGGCTTTACATGCAGAAGTTTTACTAAAAGAAATACTAAGCAATAAGCTCCGGGGTGAACATATAAACGAACATAAACACTTTTTAAAAAATTCAACAATTCTGAGCATTATTTTTTCTAATAACTTTCTAATTATGATTCTTTTAGGTAACTTTATGGAAACATTTATTCTAATTATAGCAGGTTTTCGATGTCTGTGCAACAAACTAATTCATGTAGTTTATTCCTTCCTGAATCAGGTTCTCTCAGTTTAAAACACAAGCTGAATGGGAAAAAAAAAAGGAAGTTTTTCAGAGTTTAAAATTCTTTGAAACCTAGGAAGACACTCTTATCTCATCCAAACAGCTTGAAGTGAGACATTGGCATGGGAAAGAGATGGGTAAAAGTGTACACCACTATTGCATTGGCTGCAATGACCACAATAGTGTAATGCTGGTGCATTTCAGAAGGCAGCAGGGGGCAGGAGAAACAGGTCTTGGACGTTTTATATTTTCATTTCTAGCTCTTCATACAGTGCTATTCTGTCGTCAGACTCAAATTTTCATCTATCCCATTGCCAGAGCAAAGGCAACTGTGGCAGTCTCATTTTATTATTGTATTTCTTGTGTCAAGAAACACAAGGGCTGCTTGAAAGCACCACATTAGATGAACCACTCTAGATATACGTGTGGAGAAACATGACCAGAACACAAGTGTCCTCTTGCCTTCAGTGGAGCTCAAGCAGATGTCACAAAACTTACGACTGATCACTTGTGACTATAATACATGCATCCTGTATACCACTACCTCATGAAAAAAGCACAAATAAAGTACACCAAATTCACCATACTGATATGCTGTAGAAAACAAGATCTTGCAGACATCTCCACTACCTTTTCTTCTGAGCATGACAAGTAATTGTTTTTTCTCACTTTTTTTTAATAGTGAGAGAAGCATCTTGGCATTAATCATGAATTATAACCAAAATCTGTCAGCCGTTTTGTATGACAGACTTTTACAATTCTTTATTCTTTCCTCTGCTGGTGTTTGGCAGGATATAGACGATACAGAGGAAAGTGGAAGAAAAAGAATTACATACACACAGATGTAATTTTAAACCAGCCTTGTTTTTAAAAGCAAGCAACCTGTCCAGTATTCTTAATGTGACAGACATTTTTCTGGTGCAGATTTCTTTTGCAAGCCAGTAATGTTAATATGAGAAAGCTGTCTAAGAGCTACATTTCTTTTCTACAGAGAACGATTGAATAAATTTTCCCAGTTTCTGCAAAAGTAAACTGCTCTTAACAGTTCATGGCACTTTTACATTTACTTTTTTGAAAGTTACCTAAGCCTGCTTTACTTTATCCTAAGAAATCACTTAAACATTAAAATCCATAGTAGAGCATCTGCATGCTCCAAACAGCCAACACAGCCACACATCTCCAAGAATTCTAAACTTATGTGAAAAATAAGTGTTTCTTTTTTTGTTCTTTAAATATTACTATATTAAAAAAGAGCTTGATTTTGTATTTTTAAAAACTGCATCATAACTGAGACTCTTCAGCCTTATACAAATATCTCTGCTAATAATTTAGTTCAAACCCTATTATCAATTCCCAAAACTACCCCTGCCTCCAACCAAACACACAAAACTTGGAGAAGTCTGACCTTCACCTAAGAACTGACCACATTTCAACAGGCAAGCAGCATTCAAGTATAGTATTATTTACAGTTGTCAGGAGTTTCCACAGAGATCACTGATACTCACATAGCTGCCAGAGGTGTACTGAGAAGTGTGATGAGAGGAATGGCCAACAAAAAGAACATAACTTACCTGAGGGCACCAACAGAGGAACTACTAAACTACAAAGAAGAAGAGAGAGTTTATTTTGTTTATTTTTTCATTTTAGTAAAGAGGACAGCATAAATAAGTTTGGCACTGTTTCACTTTCACATGAGAAAGCATAAGGGGTGTAAGTGACAAGCAAAACTTAAACAAGCAAAAGGTATTTCAAATGTATGCAGTAAGCAATGACCTAGATTTTGAAGCAAGGTATACACATCCTTCAAATTAGCAGAGACAGTAAAGCATAAAATGACACAGAGAAATACAAGTTACTGACAGTTAGGAAGTCTTTCAGTTTTTTAGGCTGCACATCAATTGTTTTCACAAACACCTCTCTGAACACATTGAAATAACTCACTATAGTTGCCGGCCAGGACAGATTGATAAACACAGGTTACAAACTACACATGGTAGAAACAATTACATAAGGCCTTCAGCATAACTCCAATCTTCATTGCACACAGCAACTTCTTTCAGAACAGCCAATTCCCAGAATTAAACCAGAACACCTCTGAAGAGACAAACAATAAACCTTATTGGAAACCTCCCACAAGCCTACAAAACTCACCCTACAAACATAACAGAACAGAGGAACAGTATAAACTAAAATGTTTCTCTTACCTTTGCTGAGAGTGCCTGTGATGAGTTTAAAAACAGTCTGGGCAAATTTGACAATCCCATGCTTGCATCTCTTTGAACAGCCGCTCATGGTTCAGACAGATAGAAAGACTCTTCTCTCTTACAAATTTCAGGAATAACAATAAAATTAAAAAGTGAGTCCTTTACAAAGTTGATACGACTGGTTGCGCAGTGGTCTGAGCAGAACTCTGCTCTCATGCACCGAGCCCCAGGCTCTGCACTGAGGTTTGCTCACTCTGAAGCTACTATGGAGGACTGCAGTGGAGCAATGCACATCTCTTTTCAGTTAAAGGTACAGCTCTCCCCGTCATCCTCTCAGCCGGGACTGCAAGCACCTGCTGCGATGCCCTGATAGAAGCTGCTAAGCACAGCAACACCTCAGCCAGACGGGCGAGGAGGGAGGGTTTGCCTCTGCAGGCTGTGCAGGCTGCCACGCTGGGTACCTGGAATGCAGCAGGAGACGGCTGGAGTCACCGGCTGCTGCAAATAAAAGCTGCTGATTAAAGCTTTTCTTGGTGCCCTTTTCTTGCAGATTTCAATAAAATTGTCAATTTTGATCTCGTCCGGTCGAGAAAACCAGAAAATAACACTTTTTTATTTTACCAACACCGTAGTGACACGGTCACATGTAGAAGGCTGCATAGCATTCCTTTGCAAAACCTGCTTAGAAGTAGGAAAGCATAGCTGCACCCAGGGGTAGAAAAAAAAAATCTTTATTTTAATTATACCAGCTTAGACACTTCTTCGACAGTGATTTGTCCAGCACAGAGGGATGTGCCACCCGGCCTTTTGGAGTCGGCGGGGCTTGGGCTTACGCTTCTGTGCAACCCCACATTTAACTTTTCGCGTTGTGCTGGTGCGGTGCTCACTTCCTGTATAATAGGAGTTATTCCCCTAGCAACAGCCACAGCTCTGGCTTCTCCACTTCAATCAGTTACTGCTGAGTATCTTGAATACTCTGAATAAAAAGACTTGATGCATCTAGCAGCAAAGCAGAGGCATCTCAAGCCCCATCTGACTACTGGGCAGAGTTGAGCATCTTTAGGATTAATTCATGCTGGCCTCGTCTCAAATGCTTTTTAGCAACCCCCAAAATGTGCTATTTCCTTGCCCCAGCCACAAGGCTTACCTCAGGTTTCTGCTCACACCCAGCCCGTTAAATTGCTTTATCAGCCTTGTGAGAAATAGCTACTAACTTTTCATAAATTTAGAAAGGGTTATTAAACCTTATCAAAAATACAACAGAAGACTGAACAGAGAAAATGTTACGGCGCCGGGAGCAAAGGATTTTCCCCACCCTGTGCTCACCCACACAATGGAAGTTTCGCCTTTTAACCCTTTAGCCCCTCCCAAAATTCTGTCCATTGACTCCTTCCCTGTCCAGTGGTGGAATTTACTTCTTGAAATCCTGACTGGAGGTCAGATGTCGCCACAGTGACAAGCCAACCCCGCAGATGTCCCAACCCCAGCTCTTCCTTGATAACAATGCAGGGGCTAAAAAATAACTACAAATCTATAAAACTTTTCTTAACCTGTTATAAGTAAGTTTATGAATTCTCCAAGCCAATTAAGAATTCTCTGAGCCAATCAGAATACCAATTGAGAATTTATTAGGCAAGAAATAACAAGCAAGTTCAGCGCGCTGGACGGCCTGGAGTTTTTGTTCTCCCAAGGCTCGCCACTGCCCACCCCTCTGAGTCCGTCTTTTATTTTCTTCTTTCTTCTGCGTACATGCGCCCGCTCTGGTCTGTTGCTGGGGTCTTTCCTGCTTCTGGTGGTCGTGATTTGCTTCCCAGCCGATTTTGCAAGCGAGCAGATTCTTATCTGGATAGGGCTTCCTGCTTCTGCTTATCGAGGGGGGGTTTTGTGCTTTTCCTGTTAAACAAGGCTATTGATTATGTGTTCTGTGCAGTTACCAGATTTCCTGTTAAGTATACATGCATGCCTTGTGACATATAACATTCAGGCTCCTATAGTTATGTTACATATTTTGATGAACAAACATAAGTTAACTATAACAAATCCCCCATCTCTGATTTTATGATTTTGTTCATCAAAACACTTTAATTCTTGTTTACACGCAGAAGCATTAAATGGGCTGCTTCCAGTTTTCCTTTTACTATGGTGATTAGCTTGTTAAAAATACATGGCTTAAATGTTAATACGCTTTAGTAGATGATTTAGGCTTGATACAGAGTTAAACTGCTCTGCTGGTTTTACCTTTTACTATCTGTTTTGTTACCAAATTTTGAGCTGTATCTTTAAGAATAAATACAAAACAAATTTATTTCTCTCCTTTTGAACATTCAGTTCTAAATTTATTGCCACTTTTTCCTAAATTTCTTGTAATCTAATAATTTATTCC
>NW_005054494.1:0-396 GCF_000277835.1 Geospiza fortis | reverse complement strand
TCCCATGCCACAGACACTACTAATTTCCATCTATACAACAAAATTATTACTTTAACACTTCTTGCAATAAAAGTATAAGTTTTGTGAACTACAATATTAATTATTTTCACAATTCAAGCGCTTGCTTATAACTTAGCCAGCATGTTTAATATTGGAATGAATTAAATAAAGTTTCTGCCAGACTGGGGCATTCAGGGTTGTTTCCATGTTCGTTAAAAGTTTTACCCTTAGTCTGATGGCAGAAGTATAAACTGTTAGTCTATCCCAATTTTGTATTTGGCTTTGGCTGCTATCAGACTTACCACTGTTCTAGGCAGACTTTACAGTATCACTGACCCTGCGCTGAGTTTGTTGCTTCACCTTACACTCTGCACCTCCGCTGCTTGTAAACAAGGC
>NW_005054493.1:1215400-1215567 GCF_000277835.1 Geospiza fortis | reverse complement strand
TGCTGCCCTGGCCGGAGCTCTTGAGCACGGGGAGCCGCCTGTGCGTGCCACTGCCTTGCCACAAGAGGTGGCAGAGGCAGCAGCTTCTGCTGGCCCTGGCGCGCAGGCGGCGGCAGCAGAGAGCCGGGCAGCGGCCCCGCACAGCCCCGGGGCCCGCGGCCCGGCTC
>NW_005054493.1:1211928-1215083 GCF_000277835.1 Geospiza fortis | reverse complement strand
CCCGTGCACAGCCTCAGGCCAAGGCCCGGCCCTGCCCAGCAGAGCCCCTCACAGCGGCGCAGAGGCCTCGACTCCAGGCCTGGGTCCAGAGGTCTGCCTCCCCAGCCCCTCGCCAAGCCTGCTGGAAGCTCCCAGTGGGCTACGGTTAGGATTAGGGTTAGGCTTAGCGTTAGCCTTAGGGTTAGTATTAGGGTTAGGTTTAAGGTTAGGGTTAGGCTTCCTGTTTGGGTGAGCCTTAGTGTTGGGGCTAGGCTTAGGTTTAGGGTTAGGGTTAGGGCTCATGTTACAGTTTGGCTTAGGGTTAGGGTAAGTGCTAGGGTTAGCTTCTGCAGGGACAGAAGCTGAGCCATGCCTTTCACTTCCTCCAACCGCGGAGGGCTCTGGCTCCAAGGAACCCAGGACTGTCTGCAGAGGGGCCAGCACTGTCCACAGCATGGCCTGAAGACTCTGCAGAAACTCCTGGTTGTAGAAATTTGTAATGCACCCTGCTAGAAATAAAGATAACAGGATGAAGGCCATCTCATGCCATCTATCCCTGTTTAATTTATGAAATACAGGTTGGGTTCAAAATAGGATGTGATATTAAAAAGCTAAGGGATTTACATTAAAAGTCCTAAGGGCTTGAACTCGAGGTAACCTCTTTTATTGAAAATTTTTAGGAAGCCCTTTTTGGTTTTGATAGACAATATTATTCTACACTAGACTGGAATATGTTCCTTAGTCCATTGAGTTGTAGCTTTTGCTAAGTTACAATGGTTTGATGGATGCTTTTGTTGAAATAAAAGGACAAGATGAATAAATCACAAGTGCTTGTTCTTTTCATTGCCCTGTAGTCATGGATTTGGGGGGAAATCCTGGAGCCCAAAGCCTTTTGGTCCCCAGGGTGGTGCAGTGTGTGTGATGTGGGGCAGAGGAGAAGGGCGCTGCCTGGGCTGGGAGGGATGAGGGCACACCAAGCCCTTGTACCTTGCAGCACAAGGCATTTGTTGGATGCAGGACCCCATTCTTTTGTCCCCAGTTCTCGTCCTAGAGTGCTGGCTTGGTGCAGAGGTCATTCTGGAGGATCTCTGAGGGAAGGAGTGCTTGCCTGGCTTTGCAAATGGGAGCTCCTCAGCTACCAGGAGGAACAGATCTGAGAGCTGGCCGTGCCCCAGCATCTCTGTAATTCATAACATCTGCACTGTGTTTCCTGGTTGCTCTGCAAGTGCAAGAAAATCGATAACCGAGTGCAGAAAATAAAAATCTCTGCTTTCAAATGAACATTGTAGCCATGAGAAGAAGGAGAAAGGAGGTCAGATCTAAGGATGAATTGATGTGAGCAAGGACAAAGATGCCTCCATTCAGAAACAATTGCCAGCTGCTCTGCTCCTCACACCTTATACCCTCTCCTGCTCAAAAATCCAGGTCCCTGCAGGAATGGCCCTGGGAGTGCAGGAGCCCCAGAGGCCTCCTGCCCTCATGCAGGTGAGGAGCCTGGGAAGCTTGAAGAGTGTCAAATGCACACAAACAAAATCCCAAAGCCTCCTGTTTTGCCAGCCAGATAAGCACTGCAAAACACAAAACCCGCACAAACACTGAGCACACCGAATGAGGGAACTACAGAGTCATTTCAAAAATATTTGCACCCCTCACTCTCCTCTCTGCAGAGCCCCTTTCCAAAGTAGAGGAGTACTGACTGCTTTTCCAGCAATCAGCTGCTTTCAGTGCCCAGGAATAATTGGCAAAAACGGCTTCTTTTAGGTACCTTAGAGATGAGGCAATTAAAAAAGAATTAAACTGTAATTTCTAACTTGCAGCACAAGAGGGATGTGCAGTTGTGAAATAATTCAGAGCTACTGCTGGCAAAATACTCTTTTCACCTGTCTGCTGCAAAGAATAAAAGGGCAAGAAGAATTTTTGGCTTTTTTTCCCCCTTTCTTTCTTGTAATTAGTTTCTAGTTATTGCTGCATCCCCAAATGCCAGAAGCCAGGGATTTTCCAAACCCCTGGAGAGAGAGATTTAGTGCTTGGTACCTGGTTTATCCAGCCTCACTTGGTGACCAACAACATTTTGCCAGCAAGGTTTCCCTGCTCAAGTGATTCCCATGAAGGGCTCAGAGCTTCCTTTTCTGGTTTATTGCACTGGCTTGAAAGGTCTTTCCTAGCACCTGATTCCATTTTGGGGACGGAACAGAGGAAGGGCTTTCCCCTTGTGTTTTGGTGGCTCAGACCTTTATTGGATGCAGGACCAACAAGGGCTCTGCTGCCAGCACTGCCCCCTGCACTTCGGGAGGTTATCCCACATTGCTCAGATGTTTCTTGTGCATTTCTTATTCTGCCCTTCACATGGTCAAAACCTGCTGAAGAGCCAAGCCCCAGTCTCTGACCACCTGGCCATGCAATGCTATTGAAGGCATGGGAATATATCTATGACTGATAATATAGAAATGTGCTTCTAATAATTGTGCTTTTATTGTTACAGAATTGTAGCTGCCAAGGATGGGGGAACCCAGCTGTATTTTTCACTCTTGCAGTGATCACTGTGTGATCATTACAGGCTGGATGCTGTGTCACAGTCTGCAAACAGAGAAGGAAATTATGTAGGTAAACCTGGGAATATTATTTGTGTTTTCATGAGCTCCCCTGTGCTGTAGCTATTTTAGAGCTGCTGTTACATCTCAATTGACTAAATTGGAGATAAATACTCTCTTATCTAGTTATGAATGCCATGTACAGTCTAAAAGACTGCACCAGGTGAAAAACAACCCCAGTCTTCTGGATTTGGTGCCAGTAGCTGAGGCAGTGTGGTGTCAGTGCCCTGCTTTTCCCATATATTAGCTCTAAGGAAGATTTTTTTTTTTTTTAATGAGGGTGGTGAAATGCTGGCACAGATTGTCCAGAGAGGATGCCTCATCTCTGGAAACATTCCAGGCCAGAAACCACGGAAGTCACTGAGCCATTCCGTAAGAATCCCTTGCAGCCAGCAGGATGTGTGCTGGCAGCTTGAAGAGAAACAAAACAAATCACTGTTCCTGCTCTCAGGTGGAAAGCACTGGAACAACAATTCCAATATATCCCTTAATGAGAAAAGGAATTTATTGCTCTCATGATTTCTTCAAGCAGAAAAACAAGAAAGCCATTACATGAACTTCAGTAGCACATTGAGCACACTCTCC
>NW_005054493.1:1205547-1211867 GCF_000277835.1 Geospiza fortis | reverse complement strand
AAGTGGGCTGCACTCTGGTGCAGAGACCTGTATTAGCTGGTTCAAGGGCTTGCTCCCATTCCAGGCCTGCTCTTTGAAGATGGCTCTAACTTTGCACAAGTCCACAGCAATTTTACTGCTCAAAGCATCCGACAGCTGAAATCATCCAAAAAAAGACATCGTTCTCCTTCTATTTCCAGATTGTTATCCTAGGGAAAAAAAAAAAAAAAAGCTCTTTGTCTGCTGTTCTCTTGATGAGAGCTCAGCCCCTGCTCAGTTTCAGTCTGGAAGGAGGAAAAGTGCAGTGGGAGCTCCTTGTTCCAACAGAAACTCCACAAGATCAGAGGCAGATGAAGCCTCACTTGAAATAAAAGCTGCCTCCTCCAGAGATACCAGTGCCCTTTGCTGGGGTTAACTGACAAATGATGGATTGCTTGGTGCTCCCTGTTTACATGGGAGACTCCTGCTTCAGACTTCTCCTTGCCAGGAGAAGACAAGCAGTGGAAGAGGAGGAGGATGGTATGCAGGGGAGCACAGATTGTACCAGCAGCAGCTTTTCCTTTCATCAAAGTGCTGTATCTACACTCCTCAATCATGGACATACTTACCTTCAACACCTTTGGTAGCAAAGGTTAGCAAATTTACCATCAACATCTTTGTTAACAAAGTAAGAGAACAGTACCAATTGCCAAGGATTGTCTGGTGATTCCAGGTCAGTGAGGGCCTGGAATCTTCAGGGCTGGAGCTATTCTACCTTCTTAGTTTTGAGAACTCTTTTCTGTGATGGAAATGAATTCAGCAGAAGTGATATAAGGAAGCAACAGGAAAAACAGCAAAAAGCAAAGGGTATTTCTATGTTTCATTGTTGACAAATACTATCCAGTGGTCAAATCAAGATCCTCTGCCTAGCTCAGGGCTCCAGCCCTGTGTCCTCCAGCTCACATCCAAGGGCTTCCTGTAATGCCCTGGCAGTGATGGCTCTGTGAGCATAGTGCCAAAGGAATTGTGTCTTCCATGGCCTCCTCAGATCCAAATGAGCTAACAGATATTCTGGCCCCTCTGGCCAAAGAAAAATTACTTCTGCTGAAAGCAGACCCTTCAAACCCTCCCTAATGCTGCAGAACAGGTCTATCTGTCCCATATCAGCTACATGTCATGACTGGCCGTGTCTGTTTTAGGCTATCACCCACTCTGACTGACACTGTGAGAGGGTCAGGGTGTAGGAGAGACTTCCAAACCTTTATGTGAATAATGTGAAGTGCAGAAGTGCTGATCTCTGGGTTAAATTAAGCTCCACGGGGTTTCCTGTACCTTGCACAGGAATTGTGGAAGTTTCTTTGAGGCAAGTTCTACACGCTTTTCCCAGAAACTATCATACATTTTAATTACTCCTTTCACACATCCAAGCACTTTATTTGCAAGTCAACCTTCCAGGCAAGTGTCTTTTTAATAACTTTTTAGTTAAGCCTGGTACTTTTCATTTCACTAACCATTGACTCTTCCCATCTAACAGATCTCTGCTCAAAATACTTCCACCATTATGCCAGAGGTACAAATTCCACTGACTGCTAGTACTAAAAAGCAGAATAACTGGATGTTCCCAATTACCTTAACTGCCTAAGCAGAACTGTCACACAACATAAAGGTGTGCATAAGTGGTGCAGTTTAAATGAATATTAAACCACCCTACAGCAGGACCATCCTCATACCCAAAGGAAAAGCAGGATGATGAACAGGGGAGATTGGAGCTGATAACTTTAAAATGGGATTAGAAAATGAGTGTGGAAACGTAATGCATGATAGCCTCTGGAACAGCTTTGTCACTTTGCTGTCTGCCTTTTCTCCAGGTCACTTCAGATGGTGCTGAACAGCACGGTCCCCACAGAGCATCACTGGTGACCGCCCTCTGCAGGTCACTCACCCACAGCCAGCCAGGATTCTTTCCATGCAAAGATCTTTCCTCTCTTCGAGGCTGCACAGCCTTCAGAAAAGACTGAGCTGTTGCTAAGGAGCCCCATCAAAGGCCTTTGCAAACCTAAAACCGAACTGGAGCTTCCTGCAGAGGGGAGTTTGGAGAATTCTCACTCAGGGCCCAGCCATCCCAGAATTACAAACACACCCAGACTACAGAACACATCCCTCAGGGCAGGATGCACACTGGTTCCCTTATCTGGAGATGTCTTTGAGGAATGAAGTGGAAATGATCCATTAGTGACACCAATTAGTCTCCCATGTATAATCAAACTAAAGTTCTGCTGTGAACAGTGGTGGATCTTGATCTGAGCCAAGAACCTGACATCAAACACAACAGAACCCGCTGTGTGACACCTGCTCAGCTGCTGCACAGGTGGGAGGTGCTGAGCTGCCATGTCCCTTTTTATTCTATGAAATATGGAAACAAACAGCACAACCAGTACTTTATATTAAATAACCTGATAATAAATGCAAACATACATTACCCTGGAGCTTCACCTTCATTCTGCTGCACAACCTTCCACTGAAAAGGCAGAAAGCCCTGGAAAGAAATTAATGAAATATGGCAGCTGGTAAGGAAAAAGGAAGCAAAGAAGCAAAACCTTCTGACATGGAAAAGAAATTCAGGCTGCAACTTCAGGACAAACTGGATGCTTCTACCACAGTGGTTAAGAGCAAATTTAAAGTCATTATTAAGTTTCAAAGTTAAAGCCCCATTGCTGACACTGAGGCATTACAGTTACAGCAGTTACAGCCTTGGAGGATTTGTCATCACCTGCCCAAGTCTGCCAGGCTAATTCCTAAGGAAATTTTTCTTCACTAACCATTTGAATCTAAATCAAAGTGAAGAGTCTGACAGACACTTTGGGCAGCACTTGGACACACCATAGAACTTGCTTTTGTTATAGGAAGCTTCCCTATGAGTGAAAACATTTAAATGAAGAAGGCTCCTGTGCAATGAGGAGCAAGAGTGGCTTCAATTTGGCCTTTTGCTCTTTGAATTTTGTGTCCTCAAACATTTCCTTCCACAATACTCAGCTGGTTAGATTTAGTGTGCATGGTTCCGTCAGAGACACAAGTGTCACCCCAAGAGCATGCACGACCATAGCCAAAAAAAAGCTTTCCCCATTATTAACCCATCACTCAAAAGTGCATAAAGTATAGAAACATTCTGAAATACAGCTGGTAACTGTTGTGTTTATTAAGGAACTGGTTTGTAAGTGGAGTTTGTTTTTTTTTTTTTTTTAATAACCAACATGATACTTTCCCTTCCAAATAAAAAGAAGTGTAACAGAAAGAAAAACTCAGCAAAATACAAGGAAAGAAGGGACAGAGAGACAACTCTGGAGTGTTCTAACTTAGTGAGTTAACAGATCTCCAAACCCAGTGTCAAAGAGCCATCATCACACTCATAAGGGCAGGGCCAATTTATCCAGTGAAGTCTCCCAGCCTCTGCTTGCAGATCCTGCCCAAAGCGGATGCATTGCCAGTCCAGCAGAGACAGAGCAAGCACATGCGAGTGTTTTCAGTCTCCTCAAGTCTCCCATTTCATTACTCAGGGGTAATTAGATTATTTTCTCATACAAAGCAGTTTAAAGCCCAGCCGTGCAATCAATTTCCAGAGGTCCCTGTGATGCAGCAATGCTGGGCAGTGGGTCTGGACTGGGCAGAGCACACACCACAGGGTGCTTTTCCAGCCCATCTGAGCAGACCTCATTCAGGTAAAAAGCAACCACAGAGACCCCAAATTAAGGTTTGTCCAACTTGTGTGTGCGCTCATGCCTCCGTAGGGTCCCTGACTCGGTGAAGGAATGCCCACAGAAATTACAGGAGTAGGGCTTCTCTCCAGTGTGGATGCGGTGATGGCGCTGCAGCGATGCCAGCCGGGTGAAGGTCCCTCCACACTCCTCGCAGTAGAAGGGTCGTGCCCCAGAGTGAGTCTGCTGGTGCCTCTTGAGCCTGAGCAGCTGCACAAACGCCATGCCACACTCCTGACACTTGTAGGGCTTGTCCTCCCGGTGGATCACCTTGTGCTTGGACAGCAGATTGGGCTTATCGAAGCCTTTACCGCACGTTGGGCATGCGTAAGGTTTGAAGTCATCCTCCTGAGACTTTGGGTTTGCAGGACAAGCCTGATCTGGGCACTCAGCATTGTGCTGCTGGCCGTGGTGCACCACAGACCAGGGGTTCCTGGCCATGCCGTTGGCCAGGATCACCATGGAGCGCTCGATCTTGTGCACGTTGCGCAGGTGCCTCCAGACGTCGGCCGTGCGGATGAAGCCCTTGTCACACTCGGGGCACTTGTGCGGCCTCTCGCTGGAATGGATCAGCTTGTGCATGCGCAGGTTGGCGGCGCGGGAGAAGCCTTTGGCGCAGATGGGACAGCGGTAGGAGTTCTCCAGCAGGTGAGCTCGCCTGTGCTCCTGCAGCTCGCTCACTCCACGGAAGGAGGAGCCACACTTCTTGCATCGATAGGGCAGAGCTTCCTCGGGGACAGGCTCCAGCTCCTCACCAAGCACATCTCCCAGAGCGGCGCTTCCGTTGTCCTCACGGAGTTTTGTTATCATCCGTGGTTTCCTGGAGTGCTCAGAGGAACAGTGATCTAAATCCTCATCCTCTCTCTGCAGGTGGAAGCTGGTGCTGGAGGGGGGAAACTCCCCAGCTGGGCTCTCACCTTGTTTCTGGCAGTAGGTGTCACAGGTTTCTTTGTCTCCACAGGAAAGCTCCTGCTTTTCTGCAGGTCCAGCAGAGTTTCCAGGAGGATTGCAGGAGTAATTCATGTCCACCTCCTTCTGTGGCCTACAGCTGTGGCCCACCTGCTCTGTGGCCTTTCTGGGATAATTTGAATTCTTGCCCCCTGTGTCACAAATGTTATTCTCACTCACATCCATCCTGTGATGCAAACACTGTGTTCTTCGAAGTTAAAACTCTAGCTCATCATCACCCAGAACTTTTTGTCCTTCATGCTAAGTCCATCTCATTCTCAGCTCTTCTGACAGTCCTCCCTAGAAAATAAAACACCTGTTTCATCAGTGTTTCTTCTGATATTATAAATTTAGAACAGTGAAGGTATTTTTCTGATTCAAAGAAAGGGACAGGCTATTAGATATGCAAAAGAAACAGAATCATCTACTATTAGATATGTAGAAAATATACATTCAGCACATAAAGCATAGACAATGTTCAATAAAGTTAAATCCACTCTCATCAGCCAGCCTTCACTACCAAATACAAACTGATAATTCTGATTTTAAATTTTCCTAAAGATGAGAAATTACAGTATCCCAGAATGGTTTGGGTTGGCAGGGACCTTAAAGACCATCTCATTCCAACCCCCTGCCATGAGCAGGACACCTTCCACTATCCCAGGGTGCTCCAAGCCCCATCCAACCTGGCTTTGAACATTTCCGGGGATGGCCCAGCCACAGTTTCACTGTGCACCTTGTGCCAGGGCCTCACCACCTTCACAGTGAAGAATTTCTTCCTAATAACTAATCTAAATCTCCTCTCTTTTAGTTTAAAAATATTTCCCTTTGTTCTATCTGTGTAAAATGTTGCTCTCCATATTTTCTGTAAAATCCCTTTAAGCACTGGAAGGTGGGATAAGACATCTCTGAATATAAGCATACATATTAATGAACACATATATGTAAAAACATAAATGTTTCTACATTTACACGCGTACATAAATGTAAAACTTGCCTATTTAGTTTCGGCAGGCTTATCAAGTGCAGTGATCAAGGCAGTACAGCGATGTGCATTAAGTGAAAGCTCTTATTCACATTCCAGAAAGGCTGGCTCCATCAGCAGCACAAGCCACGCTTTCTTCTGCTGGAGACATGGAAAACAATCTGGATTAGTCCTCATTAGTCACTGCCTGGAACAGCGTGGCTCGACTCACCCCCCCCCCAGCCATTCCCGACAATTTAATAAGGAGCTGCTAACAGGAGTATTCCTCACCTCCAGCCCTCCAGCTGAGCTCCCGATGCCTTTGGGGCGGGAAAACTTTCTAGGGGATGCTGGCGCTGCTTGGCTTAAGAAAACTCCATAACCACGGCCACCCAGAAATAGGGGGTGTGGAAACCACGACGTGGGCTGAAAAACAATAATATCAACAATAAAATACATACACATACATATATATGTATATATATTTTAAAATAATAATTTTGTTGTTGTTGTTCCAGGCAGTATGACCCCCCAACTTTTCCCGGGTGCCCTTTCCGTGTTCCCCGGCCCTACCTGAGCGCTGCGGGTCCCGGTGCGGCCCCGCGCATCCCCCGCGCATCCCCGCAGCTCCGGCTGCCCTCGGGGAAACGGGACGGTCCGGGGGTGGATGGAGCTGGGGGCTGGCTTTGGGATTTTCA
>NW_005054493.1:1189727-1205495 GCF_000277835.1 Geospiza fortis | reverse complement strand
CGGAATGTCGTCTCGTTCCAGCCCCCTGCCGCGGGCAGGGACACCTTTCTCTAGACCAGGATGCTCCAAGCCCCATCCAGCCTGGCCTTGGGCACTTCCAGAGATCCAGGGGCAGCCACAGCTTCTCTGGGCAGCCTGTGCCAGGGCCTCATCACCCTCACAGGGAAAAAAATATCTCCCAATATCTAATTTAAACCTACTCTCTTTTAATTTGAACCCGTTCTCCCTTGTCCTGTCACTCCAGCTCTTGCAAATAGTCTTGCCTCATCTTTCATATAGGCTCCCTTGGGGTACTGCAAGGCCACAACTAGGTCATCCCAAAAGCTGAACACTCCCACTTCTCTTGGCCTTTCCTCTAGCAGAGGTGTTCCATCCCTCTGATCACCTTGATGCCCTTCTCTGGACTCACCCCAACACGTTCAATGCCCTTTCTGTCCCTCCGCTCCAGCCCACAGCAATTCATGGAGTGTCCCCTGTGCCTCCCACCATGGCAATAACTGTGCATCCATCTTCCTGCAGGAGTGTGGCAGGGATTGATTCCCTCTCAGGCCCTGACTTGTCAGAAAAAAACAGCTCTGCCCCTGTTAGGAGGGATCAATCCACCTCGCAGGATTGTGTTCCACTTCCTACTGAAAGTCTTTGCACCCAAAAGGGCATTCAGCATCTTCAGCAATGCCTCATCAGGGCCTTGCACAGTGGCGCCAGTTCCTTGAGAACTCCTTTGCCAACCATCCAAGGATCCCACCTGCCTTTGCCAAAGCCACAGCAGGATCATGGTCCACAGCTGAAACCACTCTCCAACATCTCTGTGTCATCTCATGGAGATTGCTCCAGCTTTAAACCCAGCTCTGAGAAAAAACCCAGAACAAACCTAGCTTTGCACTGCCTTTTCCTAGCAAAACTCCTCCAGCTTTGGGAAATGGGCTCCACAATTTGCAGCAAATACAGAACTGAGATGACAAATGAACAAGAGTGTACATTGCCAGCATGCAGATATGGTATAGAAGAATGCTCCAAGCTCTGTATTATTTTTGTGGTTGCACAGATCTTGCTAAAAATAGACATGAAACCAGAAACTGCTCTGCTGGGAGTTGAGGATGAGGAAGAGAAATGTACCTACTCCTTCCACATGGAAAAGCAAGTTCCTTCTGAGAGCAGAGTAAGTGGCAGTTCAGTTCCTTCAGATGAGGCACTTCAAAAATAAGTTTGCAACAATCCTTTAATGACAGTCCTTGAATCCATGAGGAGCCCACACTCTGCTTGGAATGGCAAACCTTGCAGGGGAAGAACTGTCATTCCAACTTTCCCAAACTAGGAAAAAAACCCAAAACAGCTCAGAAGATTTCTGTTATTTTTACTGGGGTTTGGGGTTGGTTTTTTTTTCAGAATTTAAATGCTTAGATGTTTCTTACTTAGCTGGGCAGGGTAAAGGCTATCTCCCACGTAAACCCAGGATGCACAGAATCACACGCCCCTTCCACATCCCTCATAGAAGGCAAACACACACCCCTTCCCCTTTTCATAAGGAAAACTCTAGGAATACATAAGGACATGCGCCCACATCCCCACAGCCAAGCATGTTTTTGTAAGGCCAAGATGATTAATTTTAAAAATTGTTTTTAAAAATTATGAATTTTTAAAATTGTTTTTTAAAATTCCAAATTGTGTTTTATCACAACCACCAAGGAATGGTGTAGTGCCAGCAATGTCCTTCCTCTGAGGGATCATGGAGGAAAAGCCCAAAGTCCATGTGCTCCTCCTCAAAAGCATCAATAAAAATGATGTTTTCCTCATCCCCACTTATCCTCCCTTGAGGTTCCTCAGAGTGTTCAGAGGAGAAGAATTCTCAATATTCATCTCCACGCTGCAGGTCAGGGCTGGTGGGTTGCTTCAATCACACTTTTGGTAGGAAATTTTTAGGTCTCCTCTTCTTGGCACTGCAGCTCCATATGGGTTTCCTGTTGGACTGAAGGTCTCACAGGGTGCACCTAAGGCTGGAAGGTGGTGAGGAATCTTCCATCAGCTCCAGCTTCCCACTCTTTGTGAGGCTTCTGTGGGATCACCTGGGTGTTCCTCACCTTTGTGACAACTGTCAGCACCAGGAAGCAAGCCTGCCTCCCACCTGTGGTATCACACAGTGCTCACTTGTTAGGAAATGTGGAAACTCTCAGGCAGTGCAAATTCCTGTGCCCAGCCGTGTCTGGCTTCTTTCACGTCAGCTTCCTCGGGAAAGAAACAAGAATTTCATTATCTGCCAGGCAAAGTTAGTATTTAATCTGTCAGTTTAATTGAAAATACTTCAGTGGTGATAAATAATGCAGAGCATTGCAAATGATGCCTCGTGGGTGAGATCAAAGACCCCAGGCAGCACCAGGCAGGGCCTCGTGGCTGCTGTTGTTGGGCTGAGATGAGACAGAGAAGGGATTCTGTGCAGGGCAACAAAACCAGCATGGACACACCCCACACCCAGACTGGAAAAGTGTCCACACTCTCATCAAATCCATCAGCACAGCCCCAAACTTCCCCTCTGGCTTTGATAACACAGAACACTCTGTCAGTGTTTCCCTTTTAACATAAAACAACAACAAAATTCAGAGATCTTGCTCTGTTGGTCCTCAGACAAACACACTTAGCTCTATCAACTTCCACATATTTTGATTTTTCCTCCTAATACTGAGGTATTTAAATGTTTTCTGCTTTGTCTTTCACATGTTGCATCTAGGAGCCCATGATTTCATTAAACTCTGCATTCTGAGCCTTTCCCATCAGCCTTGATGAGTTCTTCCAGCCACACACACACACACACAAAAATCAGTTGTAATCCTCAAGGAGAAGGCTGAAAACTAATTGAATCATCCATTTCCTTGCAATATATGATTCCTATTAAAATTACATTATTGGTATTTTGTGCCTGCCCTACATTCATATTCCCAACACACACATTTATGGACGCCAAATCCTTTTTATTTATGCTATCTCACTTTTATGTGTCTTAAATGTGAAGAGTCTGTCAGGACAGATGAGGATCTGTAATGTATTTGCCAGTTAGATCTACTCTGGAGTAATTTCTTAATTCAAATTTTCTGTTAAATTCACTAAAATATGTGAACTCGTGATTCACATTGCTGTCACAATGGGAGCTTAATACATTTTGTGAAGGGTTTAACATCACATTCCATCAAATTTGAATTTTTTTATGGGCCATGGAGTTTTCTGACATCTGGCTACTCTGTTTTAGGACTGCCATAGACACTTTAAACATCTGAGAGCTTCAGACTTTTCTATGTAAAACAAGAAAAAGAAAATCCTAAGCAATGTTTCTTCTAAGAAGGAGCTGAATCCAGAGGGATTTCACTGATATTTGGCTGAAGTTTGAGCTTTTAACTCCCAGGGGGAATCTGGGCTCCCTTCAGCCCACTGAACTTAAACCTGCAGTGCCTTTTGGGGACACTGAATTTTGAAAGGACACCCACAAAGGACCCTAAGAGTTTAACTCAAAGAAGGTTCAGGATCTTTGGTGCAGGGAATTGTTTCACTCTATCCAGCTCCATCCTGTTACCCTAACACACATTTTCCTGATGTTTGCTAAGATCTTCCACATCTTTGGGTCCAGTGATCTGGCATCTCATGAATGAGGCATTCAGAAGAAACACTGAAAATACCCAAGTTCTGACTACACCTGTTGAATAAAGCTTTTTTCTGACTCAGAGATGGGGTAACTGTGAGGTTTTTAAAAACACTTTTATTCTATTTTTAGTTTAATGTGAAGGGTGAGATAATATAGATGTTATAATTTACACTATTATAATCAGAAGCTAACTATTTCTTAATTATAAAATACTGTAAGTGCTTTTTGGCTTATTAGCTTTTGTTACACTATGATGTAAATGCTTTAAAGCTAATCATCTAAAATTACTCTGTGGGTCTTACTATAATGTATTTTTTATAGTTTTATTTTTCTAAAGTATTTAGTCTTATTTCGAAACTTGTTTCTAGTTTCATTTCTCTCTCAACAATATCTGTCTTGTTCTGTGGCATTTCTAAGTCAGCATTTCTTATCTCAAGGTTTGCATACAGATGCACACTATGTGAGCTTTCTGTCAGGTTTTGAAAATTCTCTACAGATCCATTTCCCACATACACCAAAAGCCAGACAGAGGTCCAAAATGCAGAATCAGGCTGTAAAGAACATGGGAAAATGGACAGGAACAAACCAAGCAAGGGCTGTAAGAAGCAGGCTGGTTGAGGAATAACTTCCTGGCGTGCTTTAGCTTCCCAAACTTGCATTTTCCTCTGCACATATTGATGGAGACTCAGCAAATTTCTAGGCAAAAATTGCTGCCTGATTCTGCAAATACACCTGGCTGGAGATCCAGGACTGTAAAGGAGCCTGCCAGGGAATAACCAGATTCTTCTAGTGCTGGATGAAAGGTGGCTGTGCAAGAACATCCTCATCTGTGGGCTCCTGGCTGGGGGTTTGGAGGAGCTGCATCTCTGATCTGGGGTCTGGAAACCCCAAAAATGCATCCATGAGCTTGCTAAAGAGTTGAAGGGGAAATCTCTACCTGGGCTCTGCACTTACTGCTTTATTGTTCTAAAGAATTCCTAGATTGGGTCAGGACAGCATTTAATAATCTATTCAATAACCGTTCAGCACTAAGGATTTTTAATGCACCTCTTCATGAAGTTTATATGAGAAGCTTTTAGTGATGTCCCAGGAAATCACAAACTCTCGGCAGGTTCTTTTTCTTCCTCTTTTTCATGCCCCTGCTCGAGCAGAAAGGCGAGGCAAGATGATCCATCCAGAGCGGTCCTTTCCAAACTGAACCATTCTGTAATTTAAAACGGGAACTGGCTGCACCGGGGCCACCCCAAAACCCTACAGGAAGGATTTCTCCATCCTGTCCCACCCCAAAACCCTGCAGGAGGGATTTCTCCAGCCTGTCCCACCCCACAACCCTGCAGGAGGGATTTCTCCATCCTGTCCCACCCCAAAACCCTGCAGGAGGGATTTCCCCAGCCTGTCCCACCCTTGCCCTTCGCTCCTCCCGGAGCTGCTGCTCCAAGGGCTGGGATCAGCCCCTGTCACACCCCCTGTGACAGACAGAGCCAGGGATCAGCCCCTGTCACACCCCCGGCAGGGCGGACACAGCTGGGGACAGCCTCTGTCACACCTCCAAAGTGACTGACACTGCCAGGGACGTCCTTTGTCACACCCCCGATGTGACTGACACGGACAGAAACCTCCCCTGTCACACCTCCAGTGTGACTGACACCACCAGGGACTGCCCCTGTCACTCCTCCAGTGTGACTGACAGGGACAGGGACATCCTTTGTCACATCTCCAGTGTGACTGACACCACCAGGGACCGCCCCGTCACTCCTCCAGTGTGACAGACAGGGACAGGAACCTCCCTGTTACACCCCCAGTGTGACAGTCAGAGCTGGGGACCGCCCTTGCCACACCCCCAGTGTGACAGTCAGCGCTGGGGACCGCCCCTGTCACACCCCCAGTGTGAGTGACACCAGCAGGGACTGCCCCTGTCACACCCCAGTGTGACAGTCAGAGCTGGGACCGCCCCTGTCACACCCCCAGTGCCAATAGCACTGCCCCTGTCACACCCCAGTGTGAGTGACACCAGCAGGGACTGCCCCTGTCACACCCCCAGTGTGACTGACGCCACCAGGGACCACCCCCCATCGTAAGTGACACGTTGGCACTGTCCCTGTCGCCTGTCACACTGGTGCAGCCCCTCAGTCATGGCACACACCTTGTCAGGGCATAAAAAACCCCCAAAGGAATAAAAGTGCCCCACAAGTGCTCTGTGTTCAAGCCCAGCTGCTCAATCCTGCTCCAAAACACTCCTGCCGGTGTAAAATTTAAATTAAACACTCCAATGACCACAGACTCTTGAGATTCCAGTGTACAATCATGGACATGCAGCTACAGCGGGGTAAGGAATCCCAGGTTTGGGGTGACAGCTCCTTTTCTTGCCCCTCATCCCAATCTCTTGCTGATAATCCCATTTTAGGATTTTTTTTTAATCCCTCCCAAAAGCATCACACAGCTTCAGCAAGTCTGGGGACAAACTTGTGTGGAGCTGCCAATCACAGGTCATGGCATTTGGGAAATTGGACTCTCTCCTGGGACATCACTTCCACCTCACACAATTTTCCAAACCAAACATTCTGGCTGTAGGTTCATAGAGGTTTTTAATGCTCAAGATGCCTGGATAGAGTGTGGAAATCCAGGAGCAGGGGGGCCATGTCCCCGTGCCAGGCTGTGCCAGGCTTGTGGCACTCTGTGACTCCTGCAAGCAGCTGAGCTGCCCACAGAAAATGGAGAAATGACTGCATGGGAGAGCACCAGTGCACGGGGGGTGTGTGTGAGCAATCCCTAAATATTCAGGAGAGCTGGGAGAAGCCTTGGGATCCAGGACTCTGCTAAATCAAGGCAGTGGAATGATGCCTGTGCTATGCAGATGAGCTGTCATATTGTCTCCCACACAAGAGCATCTCCAAAGGAACCTACACCTACTGCAATTATCCTGCAGCATATGGACATTTATAGGTCAAAAAAAAAAAAAAAAAAAAAAAAAAAAAAAAGGAAGAGTAATGGTTGGCCAAAAAAGCAGGAGCCCAGATAATTCTCCAGTGTTATTTTGGAAAGTGCAGACACTGAGCAGGATAAATTATACATACCTGAGAGCCATTAGAAAATGTCAGGTCGCCTCTAAAACGAGTTAGAAGGGGGGAAAATGCCTCCAGCTTTCTTGTGCAAGGGGAGAATGAGGTATGTAAATAATATTCCCTAATAAAAGTGAGTTTTCAAGCAGATTCCAACCCTCTCTTGTGCTGGGGACAGAGTGTGGGGCTGCATCCTGAGAGCCAAAGCCATCATTGAGCTGAAACTCTCTGCACTTTCATTGCTGGAGCAACCATGATGTATAACCCAGGAGCTCCTCCCAGAATGATTTCAGAGCAAACCCAGAATATTTGTTACCCTTCTCTAAATTTAGCTGGGGGGAAAAAAAATAATAACTTCTGCTGCCAACTCTATGAAAACAACACATGTATCTTGACAGCAAATGATTTAAAAATGAAGAGCGACCAACAATGCAATGTTCTGGGTGTTGGGGGAGGAAGAGCACTGGAAAATCCTGAAGTTTGCATTTCCAAACTCTCAGCATTCACTTCCAGCATGTAACTGCCACATCCCCACTTTTATGCACCATCCTCAGTGTATCTTTCCAAAGCTTCAGCCTCTGATAAGAACCAAATCCTCTGCTGACTGATGCTTCTGCTGGAGAGCTGAGATTTCTATAATTAGCACTAGAGGGAATTTGGGGAGGGATCTGTCTTTTTCAGTTTGGGTTTGTTTGTTTTTTAGTAAATTTGGATGGTACACATTTTAAAACAAAACACTTAAAACATCAGCACATGGGTTCATAATTGCAGAGTGGAGATGAGGAGCACGTCAGTAGCTGAAAAAACATTAAATTTGCAGGAAGTGACTGAAATGTTTGCACAGAAGGGGGCAAATGGAGATAAGACAGGCAGGCTGCTTGCATTCAGCTTGTAAAAAAAGAGAAACTTGTACAGCAGAGATTTACCCTTTCCAAGAGAAATAAGTGTGGGGGGAAAGCTTGCTGGGAATTATGTTCACAAAGAGGTAGAATATCTCCTCCCTGGATATTTTGGTCATTGCTGGGATGACCAAGGTGCTGCTCTTTGCCCATTTGTATTATTGCCTTTTCCTTTGGCTTGTTTTAAATTTTCTTTGGCAGAACCTCCAGGAAGAGTCAAAGCGTAAAGATCACAGGATGGTTTGGGTTGGAAGGGACCTTAAAAATTATGTGGACCAACCTCACTGCAGGGACACTAGGCCAGGCTGTACAAACCCCATCCTGGCCTTGAACACTTCCAGGGATGGAGTTTTCCAGCCTGAACCACTCCAGCAAAATCCCTTTGTGCTGCCTGCAGCCACTGACTGCACAAGGAGGACACCCAAATTGATTTAAACACCCAAAGAGCTCAGCAAAGCCCCTCTAACCCAAGAGAGACAAAAAAGGTCTGGTTTGATTTGCATTTCTCAGCCTTCCTGACCTGAGCTGTAAGAGGCTCAGGATCATCTCCTCACACTGGGGAGAGCTCACAGAGCACTCACCTGAAACAGAGGCGTCTCTCCTCCATCTGGGAAGAAAACAAGCTTAACATTTAAATCTGTCTGCAAGGTGGGAGCAAATGAACTCCTGAGCAGCTGCACAAAGCAACAAGAGTGCAATAAAACTAAACAGGTAATTGCTGATGGATTATCTGGAGGCACAGGCTCACACCAAACCAGCCAGGAGAGAGAGCTTAAAAATCCCTGACAGCCAAAGCACAGCTCCAGAGCAGAGAATGGTAACAGCCAATCTCACCCTTGACACCTCTGTGTCTGCTTTTTAATTTTTTTTTTTTAAGAACAGCATTTATTCAGCTTAAAAAACACCACTTGCATGAATCCAGATTAGGTTCCTCACATCACTTTGCACACAGCTAATCTGCAAGTGCCTCTGTGACCACATGGAAAATAAACCTTACTTTATACAGGACAATTGCCAAGTAAAATATAGGTTTTCCTACTTTTTTTCCCCCCCATGGAACTGAAATTCGAACTAATGAATCAGAACATGTAAAATGATCCCAAAACACCTGGACAGGAGAGGTTAAAATAGTTATCCTTGTTCAGCTGAAGAATCTATTGGTTATCTGTCCTAGATTTAATTAGCAAAAACCCTAAAGATTGACTAGCTCAGCACAAAATTCCTGACCTGAGCCAGTTTTATATTTGACAGGATAAAATACAGCTACTTAGGAGAGCTGGAAGAATACACCTACGACAGGTGAATGCTGATGAGCTTTCAGAGGGTAAAGGGCTCTACAGACCCAGCCCTGTATTGAGGAAACAAATTTGAATATTCAATAACCTTTGGGAATAACTTTTGGGTGCCCAGGATTGCCTTGGGGTGGGATTCTGGCTGCTGCACCCTTGTGAGTGACTTTTAAACTGAAAGAGCAGAGGCAACACAGAGCAGCCAACACAATCAGAGCCACTGTCAATAGGTAATAACTTCAAGATTCCCAAATTGCTGATAAATCCATGATACTCATATAAAAATTAATGACCCATTGGCTGCAAGCAGCAAAGTACAAGGCAAAAACAGATTTGTTGATGTATCTATTTGCCATTGCTGCCTGCCCTCACACTGGAAGTGTTTCTGGTTATGGTTGCTGTTAATTGCTTTTTATCTAACAGTGGAGCTTAGAAGCTTCAGCTGAGATGAGGTTTCACGGTGTTAGGCAATTACACAAACATGCAGATGCACAGAAATTCCCTGGTTTGTAATCTGGACGAGGCAGAACAAAGTGTGATATCTCGGGCCTGAAGAGAGGCTTATGATTTGGAAAGAAAACAAAGGCAGCATCAGAGAAGGTTAAAAACTGACTCACTGCCTCCTTGTGCTTCACCTGTTAGAGCTCCCAGATTAAAAATTCAGCCACGGCTGCTTGGATTTTCACTCATCAACAGGAACACACAGAAGCATCATGTTTTCAAACACTCCACATCTTCAGGAGACATCCCTCCCAAGGAGGCCTTCCTTGTGCAGTGTCATTATCTCCGACAGATCTGCTTTGGAAATTTCCTCTCGCAGCTCCTCCACGCTGACAAGTGAATTCTGTGCATCAGAAATATTTGTTCAGAGGCTGCCAGGCTCATCACTCACTTCCCTGCAAAGCAGGCAGTCCAGGGGGGATTCTGCTCTTCCCCCTCCTGTTGCCCCTGCAAAAATGATGTTACAGAGGAGACAACGAGGACAGCCACATGTCTGTGCCACTTGTCCCTCTGTGGTGATGCTCATTTCTCTGTGTCAGGGCTGGGGACAGCGCTGCTGCCTTGTCCTGGCTCTCACAAAAGTGACAGGGGAACCTGGGCTGCCCCAAGCAGGTCTTCCAGCCCCATGGGCTCCCTCCTTCTCTGGGCTTAGGAGGGCTCAGATATTACTGCTGGCTGCCAGCCACAGAGCTAATTATTTGGGATTAATTATTTATTCCTCTCCATGCACACGAGCATGGTAGGAATGGGATTGTTTAACAAGCACCTTTGGACTGATGGCAGCTCTTCATGGAGTGCATGAGTGATTTGTGGTGTCTCCGTGTGGATGAGGAGAGGATTCAGGCAGCATCCAGACTGGGGGGTTACCAAAGGCCTCCTGTGGCTCCAGAGCTTCTTCCTCCAGCTCTTCTTGCCACTTCATCATTAACAAAGCACTTAGCTGTTTTATCTCTGAACAGGGAGATTTCTTGTGCACATATAAATCAGCCTCTCTCTAGCTGGAAAGCTCAGTTTTCTCCTGGCCAACCCTGTCTGAAAGCAAAGCCTCTATGACAAGAAGGAAAAAATACCTTCCCCTGTTTGTTCTCAGACATGGTACATGACAGTCTTTTCCCTTGCTGAAATGTTATTTCATTCCTTGTTCACCAATTATGAAAATAATTTTGCTTAGACAAGAGACGAGGAAAACACAGCGCAGATCATTCTTGTTTTTGTCACCAGAGAAGGTTTGATTTGGCCTCTTTGAAAGATGGCTAAGGACTCATTTGTCCTGATTATTCCACTTTGGAGCTTGTGCTGCTCTCCTACACGTTGGGAAGCAGATGAGCCCAGTGGTGAACATGTCAAGCTTTGAAAGGTGTCACAGGAGGAGAAGTGTTATTAGTTCATCGTGCTAACAAAGGTGCCACGCTGGATTTGCAGCCTCTCCCTTACTGCTGTGTCTGTGCTTTCTGAAGCCAAAAGGCAAAGGCTCATTAATTAACAAAAGAAGCTGGGAGATAATCTTGTGATTAAGTTATTGGAGTGGGACCTGGGTTGATTTCTCAGTCCTGGGCTGGTTGCTATGTGATATTATTCAAATCCCTGCCTGGAGACGAGCGGGAAGGCGGCGGTGGCAGCTCCCCATAGGCTGCTGGTGCTGTGGGCAGGGGCTGTGCTCTGCACATCCCTCATTATTCCAGCTGGAGTCACCTCTGCAGGCAGACAATGGGAGAGAACCCCCAACTCCAAATGCACTGCACGTTCTGCAACTGGCCTTTGCTCAAAAGCTTGCTGTTTTTCCAGAATCTCCTGTGATTGACTAAATCACTCCTCTTAGTGGGCTTTTCTTCCCCCCTTTTCTTCTGTTTCCTAGTGAATGTCTTTACCTTCTGTCTGTTGCAAATGTGAACAGTTTTAATTAGGTGCTGTTGAAATGTCTTTTGCAGTTTGGCATCCTGTTTGGTTTTGCTCCTCTCGTTCTCTTTGCAGTTCTGTTCCTTCCCACATTGCTTATGTTTTCTTGTTTGTGGAAGCTTTTCTCTATATGCATAATTTAATCATGCTGCACTTCAATTTCATCTCTAATAAGCATAAATAGGGAAGAGGGCAGCTGAAGCCCATCTCTCCAGATGCTCCTTAAATAATCTTCTTTTCCTCCAGAGTGTCCCTCAAATGTTCCTCGCTGAACCCAAGGACAAAGCTCTCAGCTCAATAGATTGGTTTTCAAACTATATTGTTACATGGCTTGATTTTTTTTCCACAGCTTCAGAGACCAGACTGAGCCTACACCTTCAGCTGAGGTCCAGAACAGCAGGGAAGTGTTCAAGAAACTCAACAAAGAACCAAAACCCCAGAGGAGGTGCCATTAATCCTGTTCCTCATCCCCTCTTTTTCCTGCTCTGGGGTTGAACTAGTGAATTTTGCTTTTGCTCAAATTATCCTTACTGAGATAGCAGCAAATCTACAGAGTCTTCTACCAGGTAGATTTGGTTTTGGTGTCTCCCTACTCCATCCTCAGCGCCCTTATCTATGTGCACTGGGTGTCCCAGAGTAATTTTTTATATATTAACCAGAACACTTTATCACCATGATCCAGTTACATCCAGCTTATCTGGGGAAGTCAGTAATTTCAATTAAGCTGCATTATGCATTTACTTCTAGTTATGTAAGAGAAGACAGATTTTGCCTTTTATTCCTCCTGATCTGCAGCAGCAGTCCCACGGAAATCATGACAAATAGGGCTGAAGTGAAGGGCAGAGATGGGACAGCTCCCCTCTAACACCAGGGTGTGCTCATCTACACCTAAATCCACTTCAGAGAGGGAACTTTGACAGCTGCACACAGAACCCCTTCAGCTGCAGCCTCTGCAATCTCTCCCACAAGCTGCTCCAGCATTTACCTAACACCCATCAGGACCAGGTTTCCTCTCACTCCTCTGCTGGGTTCAAACTGCATGCTCCTTCTCCCACCACGTGTGGTGAGCACGACTTGTACAAATCCTCTGTGTCCTGTTATCAGACCTCCAGGAGAAGCTGTGGATGCCCGATCCCTGGAAATGTTCAAGGCCAGGCTGGATGGGACTTTGAGGGCAGGCAATGCACCCCCTGAGCAGCTCCACCCCACCCAAAGGGGAATGTTTGAGAGGCAAAAATGAGCAAGATTCGATTTCTGAGGAGCAGATAAATTCCCAGCAATGTTTCTTGAACATTTATTTTGCTGAGGTTTGACACGAGCCATCCCCTGCCATCACATTATCAGGGACAACTGCCTTGCTGCAGGGAAATCACTGAGCCAGGCGTGGGAGAGGAGAGGATTAGGCAGGAGAAGGCTTGGGGTGTGATGAATGGGATTTACAGGCAAACCCTCACTCTGCCTCCATCCATGGGAGGAGGCCACAGGCAGAGCTGAGCTCTTCTCTGCAGCACTTTGTCCTGCTGCTGCTTCCACTCAAAAAGTGCAGGAGCTCATCAGCCTCTCCTCTGTGCTTTGAGGTGTGGACAAAACCCTTTGGAGGTGCTCTGGGGTGGGATCTGTGACTCTGTCCTGCCCTTGGGAAGCACAAAGGCTTGTCCCTTCTTCCACACACAGTGGGAGGACACCAGCAGAGCTGTCCTCAGCCGACTTGGGGCTGCAGTTCCATCTCTGCATGCAGTGAAACCAGGCATTCTGGTTAAAGATATGGGTTTTTTTGCTTTTGTGTCATCAAAAAAGGAGACAAAACCCCCAAAAACAACAACAACAACAACAAAAATCCCCAAAAAAACTCCACAAAAAAAAAACCCAAAACCAAAAAAACCCCAAACCAAACAAAAAAAAACCCCAAAATAAACAACAAAAAAAACCAAACCCAACCCCCCCCAAACAAACAAACAAACAAAAACCAAACAAAAACCCCCTCAATACCATTCTGTAGTGTTTTCCAGAGTAAATAGCACTTCATGACCAGCTGCTTCTAGCTCAATCCCAGGGGACACCTGTTGAATTTGATTCCCTCCTTCCCTTAACCCCTTACTGGAAAAGCTGCAGCCCTGCACCCCAAGCTCAGAGTTCTGTTCTGGGCCCATTGATAAAAATCCAAATTGTTAACAAGTGATCTTTCCCCTGCAGCAGATGAAATCAGCACCCCAAAAATCAATTCCTTCAGTGCAATTTTCAGGCTTCCCCAGCACAATTTGGAGGATTCAAAGCTTTGACCTGACTCGTGGCTTGAATCCTTTTTAATTCCATCTCCACCCTGGACAAGAAGGGCCAAAACACCAGCAAAGGTTCTGGGCATGGGATGGCTCAGCCAGAAGAAAAAGATTTTTGAAGAAACCCTTCTCAGGAGAGCTTCCTGCTCAAGTTTTCCACCCTGCATTGAAGTGACCTCCAAAATTATCCAGCGTGTTGCTTACCCAGGGCAAGCTCTGACACATCACAGGTTTGCTCCTGCTTAATTGAAGCAGGAGAAGCCCTGAGTAACCTGGCTCTGACAGGCACTGCTGACATTTTCTTTCTGAGAGGGGAAACGTCAAAGACACTCCTGCCTGGTAAGGTCTGACTGTTTCCACGTTTTCCACATTTACAAAAGAAACAGGTAAAAATATCTACTGCTTTTTAAGAAGAGGGGGGGAAAAATGCCCTTTTTGCCATGCAGAGTGGAAATCCTAGCTTCAGAATTAAGGCAGCTAAAATCACTAGTTGCTTTTTTGAAATGCTGGCCAAACAGCTGCTGTTTGACGTTTGTGTGTGCAAAGTTACTGCACAGAAAAAGGAAAGAGGGGAGCCGTGTTTGGAAGCACAGAGGGAGCTGCATGCAGGGGAAAACACACATGGCTCCTTCCAGCCTGCAAAGGGTGGGATTTCCTGCTTGCCTGGATCATGGAGATGGAGGCATCACATCCAATGTTCCTGCTGGTTATTGAGGAAAAAAAAACCCACTCAGGGTAAAGCAGTGGTGTGAACATTGCCAGGGCAGTCACCCTGTTTGGGTCATCTCATGTTGGAACCCAGGGAATATTTCTCTGCCTGTGTTGAGAAGTCCTGACCCCCAGGAGAACACTGGAGAAAGCTTCCAAAACTTTGGGATGAATTGGAATCTATGAGAGTGTGAAATAGACAGTGGTATAGCTTATCACAGGGTGAAAAACTTAGAGTTTTGGGTTTTTACTATGGAGGTTTTTAGTTTTTGGGTTTTTAGTATGGATAGGAGACAAGATGGAGGATTTTGGGCATTGTCTGATCTCCTTCTTGTTGTTCATCTGTTCCATTTTCTGCAATGTTGGTGGCACAGAGTGATTGGTTAGAAAGAGCCACAATGCAGATGTTGAATGGACAGACAAATAATTAGTTATTGCTAGAAATATACAAATTAAATACTTTCTAAGAGCTAATTGGACAAAATAGCTTTAAAAGACTTTGAACCTGTGTGTCTTGTGGCTTTTGATGCCCTCTTTTGTATGCTAAGTCTGGGCTGTAGACAGCATGCAGAACTTCTGATAAGAGAAAAATAAACAACAACTTGAAGACCAAAAAACCCCAAAATCCCATCTGTCTCTCATTCCTGGCACAGAACTTTTTAGGGGTCTCCCCATCAGGGGGACCCACGAGGGAAGTTCCCACAATCTCATGTCACTATAGGACACGAAATAACATGATGGGGACATGCCGTTCTCTTAAGGCAAAAAAGAGAATATTTAATTTCTGACTCCAACATTCATAGATTTCCAAAAGTGACAGTGGATTGGAGGGTGACAGTGCCGCCTCTCCAATGACACTGGACAAACCAACAGTCTATCAAATTTCTCTTCTTCTATAAAAGAATGCAAAACAATAAGTTATTTACATAAAGTGCGTAAGAAAGTTCGTTATAAGAATGTAAACATCAGAAGGCTTAGAAAAACTTAAAAAATCAGGGTGACAATTTCATACTCCTCCCATCAATGTAGAAAAACACTCCAGGGAGGGTTCTGCTTAATGTGGGTGCCTTTTTGTGCTCCTGGGTGGCAGCCAGGCCCCCTCCAGCCTTTGCAAGGGGTCTGGTGAGTATTGTATTTGCAGGGATTCTCGTGGCAGGAAGGAATGATGAATTTGATTCTATGTTCTCAGAAGGCTAATTTATTATTTTCTGATACTATAATTTATTAAAGTATGCTATACTAAACTGTACTAAAGAATATAGAAAGGATACAGACAGAAGGCTAAAAAGATAATAATGAAAACTCGTGACTCTTTCTGGAGTCCTGACACAGCTTGGCACTGATTGGTTAATGAGTGAAAACAACTCACAGCAGAATCCAATGGAACAATCACCTGTGGGTAAACAATCTCCAAAACAACTCAAAACCAAAACAAAACAACCCAAAACAATCTCAAAACAACTCTCAGCAGAATCCAATGGAACAATCACCTGTGGGTAAACAATCTCCAAA
>NW_005054493.1:1187250-1189562 GCF_000277835.1 Geospiza fortis | reverse complement strand
AAAATGCCCTTTTTGCCATGCAGAGTGGAAATCCTAGCTTCAGAATTAAGGCAGCTAAAATCACTAGTTGCTTTTTTGAAATGCTGGCCAAACAGCTGCTGTTTGACGTTTGTGTGTGCAAAGTTACTGCACAGAAAAAGGAAAGAGGGGAGCCGTGTTTGGAAGCACAGAGGGAGCTGCATGCAGGGGAAAACACACATGGCTCCTTCCAGCCTGCAAAGGGTGGGATTTCCTGCTTGCCTGGATCATGGAGATGGAGGCATCACATCCAATGTTCCTGCTGGTTATTGAGGAAAAAAAAACCCACTCAGGGTAAAGCAGTGGTGTGAACATTGCCAGGGCAGTCACCCTGTTTGGGTCATCTCATGTTGGAACCCAGGGAATATTTCTCTGCCTGTGTTGAGAAGTCCTGACCCCCAGGAGAACACTGGAGAAAGCTTCCAAAACTTTGGGATGAATTGGAATCTATGAGAGTGTGAAATAGACAGTGGTATAGCTTATCACAGGGTGAAAAACTTAGAGTTTTGGGTTTTTACTATGGAGGTTTTTAGTTTTTGGGTTTTTAGTATGGATAGGAGACAAGATGGAGGATTTTGGGCATTGTCTGATCTCCTTCTTGTTGTTCATCTGTTCCATTTTCTGCAATGTTGGTGGCACAGAGTGATTGGTTAGAAAGAGCCACAATGCAGATGTTGAATGGACAGACAAATAATTAGTTATTGCTAGAAATATACAAATTAAATACTTTCTAAGAGCTAATTGGACAAAATAGCTTTAAAAGACTTTGAACCTGTGTGTCTTGTGGCTTTTGATGCCCTCTTTTGTATGCTAAGTCTGGGCTGTAGACAGCATGCAGAACTTCTGATAAGAGAAAAATAAACAACAACTTGAAGACCAAAAAACCCCAAAATCCCATCTGTCTCTCATTCCTGGCACAGAACTTTTTAGGGGTCTCCCCATCAGGGGGACCCACGAGGGAAGTTCCCACAATCTCATGTCACTATAGGACACGAAATAACATGATGGGGTTCTGATAAGAGAAAAATAAACAACAACTTGAAGACCAAAAAACCCCAAAATCCCATCTGTCTCTCATTCCTGGCACAGAACTTTTTAGGGGTCTCCCCATCAGGGGGACCCACGAGGGAAGTTCCCACAATCTCATGTCACTATAGGACACGAAATAACATGATGGGGACATGCCGTTCTCTTAAGGCAAAAAAGAGAATATTTAATTTCTGACTCCAACATTCATAGATTTCCAAAAGTGACAGTGGATTGGAGGGTGACAGTGCCGCCTCTCCAATGACACTGGACAAACCAACAGTCTATCAAATTTCTCTTCTTCTATAAAAGAATGCAAAACAATAAGTTATTTACATAAAGTGCGTAAGAAAGTTCGTTATAAGAATGTAAACATCAGAAGGCTTAGAAAAACTTAAAAAATCAGGGTGACAATTTCATACTCCTCCCATCAATGTAGAAAAACACTCCAGGGAGGGTTCTGCTTAATGTGGGTGCCTTTTTGTGCTCCTGGGTGGCAGCCAGGCCCCCTCCAGCCTTTGCAAGGGGTCTGGTGAGTATTGTATTTGCAGGGATTCTCGTGGCAGGAAGGAATGATGAATTTGATTCTATGTTCTCAGAAGGCTAATTTATTATTTTCTGATACTATAATTTATTAAAGTATGCTATACTAAACTGTACTAAAGAATATAGAAAGGATACAGACAGAAGGCTAAAAAGATAATAATGAAAACTCGTGACTCTTTCTGGAGTCCTGACACAGCTTGGCACTGATTGGTTAATGAGTGAAAACAACTCACAGCAGAATCCAATGGAACAATCACCTGTGGGTAAACAATCTCCAAAACAACTCAAAACCAAAACAAAACAACCCAAAACAATCTCAAAACAACTCTCAGCAGAATCCAATGGAACAATCACCTGTGGGTAAACAATCTCCAAACACATTCCACATGAGCACAACACAGGAGAAGCAAATGAGATAAGAATTGTTTTCCTTTTCTCTGAGGCTTCTCAGCTTCCCAGGAGAAAAACCCTGGGTGAAGGGATTTTTCAGAGAATGTGAATAGCATAGTTGAGCATCAGCATCTCTGCAGGACTGTGCTCACTCATGGTAGAGGAGATGCTCCAGCTCTGCCCAGAGCCATGAGAGAACCAGGAGCCAGAGCAGGGTGCCAGCAGCATTAAAGGAACGTCCAGGGAAGCCTCACAGCTGGAGAAGACACGGTCAGATGGGTTCAGGGTGGGAGTGCAGATGAAGGGAGTGCCCCTGAGCTGTCAGGAGGGCC
>NW_005054493.1:1166021-1187217 GCF_000277835.1 Geospiza fortis | reverse complement strand
CTGCCAGGAGAGTGGGAGTGCTGGGCCAGCAGTGCCAGCAGCAAGAAATGCTCTGGGGAATAGTGACAGATGACTCCAGGAGGCCCTTAAAATAACACTGTGGTGATGTTTGAGGGTCCTCAGGATGAGGGAAGAGATGAGACTCTTGACTCCATGTTTCAGAAGGCTGATTTATTGTTTTATTGTACCTATTATATTAAAAGAAATTATATATTAAAGCTATACTAAAGAAAGAGAAAGGAGACATCAGAAAGCTAGAAAGGAATGATAATAAAATCTTGTGACAGGCTCAGGGAGTCCAACACAGGTGGCTGTCATTGGCCATTAATTAAAAACAATTCACATGCAGCCAATCAAAGACGCACCTGTTGGTAAACCATCTCCAGACCACATTCCAAGCAATCAGATAATTATTGTTTATATTTAATTTCTGAGACCTCTCAGCTTCTCAGGAGAAAAATCTCAGGAAAAATCCTAGCGAAAGGATTTTTCAGAAAATATGTGACATTAACACTGGAGCAGGGGACAGGGGTGGATGAAGCTCTAAAATCTGACCTGGTGGCCTCAGCCCCTTTTCAACACAGCCCTGTGGCCCCTGAGATGTGCAGCTACAACACAAGAGTGAGAGGTGCTTAATTAGAATGAGAGATGGGGGGAAATAAACAGAACCTGAAACCCTTTAAATGAATGGACAGCAAAGCACAGGCTGTAGAACTGCAGTGCAGAGAGAAAACAGGCACTGCTGAGCTGGCACTGGGAAAGAAAAGCAGGCAGGAAAAAGGGATGGGAAAGAGGGAATTCCAGGCTCTCTATCAATCCCTGGAGTCCTGGGATATCAGCTCTGTGCTCTGGGAGCAGGATGACCACCCTGGCCATGGCAGCAGGGTGAGGGTGTCCAGCTCTCCCCTCCTTTCACAGCTCTCCCTGGCTGCCAGCAAGAAACCACAAACTCCTCGGCTTATTCGCCTTCATCAATATTTTAATAGTTCCTGGGTTTTTTACTGTAAGAGACATCACTTCTTGTTAATTTGAGTGCTGGAATGGCACTGGCAGGCAGAATACCTTGGCTCCAAATGAACCCTGAGGGGCAAAGGGAAATATATTCCTAAGAACACCAACTGGAAAGAATCTAATTCAATAATAGATTTTGTTTGGTATCACTCTGGCACCAGCAGTCATCTTCCTGTTATTTTTAAGTTCTGATGACGCCAACAGGTTTTGTTGTTTTTTTGGGGTTTTTTTGGTCTTTTTTTTCCTTAAGGAAAAAAAAAAAAAAAAAAAAATTCCCAGGAGAAAATTTCCATAGTTTAATCACACAGAATGAAATCGCAATTATTTCTAGAATTTAAGACTTGGTGCTTCTGGATCCTCAGCAAAATATTCAGATTTTTTGCTAGAGTCTAGAGAGAAGGAAAAGGATCCTTGGGGTTGGGGTTTGGGGAAGGAGGGAGGGATGGGATATGAGAAACACAGAAAACAAACACATATTTACCCAGCCAGAGAATAACAGGGTTTTACATGAAGGATGTTACACAGATCAAGAGGCAGAATTTGAGTTTAGAAATACAAAACAAACATCAAAATCATCCTGTTTCATGTGACAGCCTCTTTCTTTGTGCTTTTTCTTTCCAAGGGATTAGTCACGGGAGTTTTTATTTGAGGTATTAGCTGCAGCAGCTACACAAACCAGCCACCAAATATTTGAATTTCTGTCCCAGTATTGTTTGTGCTTTCCACCAAGTCATGAAATTCTTGATCTGTAAAAAAAAGTCTGTTTTGAAGTGCTTTACCCCATGATTTCCTTGTCTTTGTGCATCATGAAGAACTTTTTTTCTTTTTTTTTTTTTGTGCACTAAGTGGCTTGATAGGAGGCTGAGGATGGAAATCCACCCCTAAAGTCACCATCAGCTGTGCACCCAGGGTGTTGCAATAGGGAAAAGGTGTCTGCTGCACCCCAAACCCCTTTCCTTTATCCCCTCTGGAAGGAGCAGCAAGCAAGGTGAGGTTCTGTGGAACATCCCCATCTCTTCCCAGGACAAAGGAAAAGCAAACACCATCAGCTGTTCCTCCACAGCCAACGGTGACAAATTCCCAACCAAAGAAAAGACGATGTTCCAGGGCTGGCCAGAATGAGAGTCAACCAAACCCTTAGAAACGAGGGAATTTGGACTCAAGGATCTGTATCCCTTCCCCACATTTACTGCCAGGCTTGAGGCATTTTCTGTTCTTTCTGGAGCACTTGGGATAAAGAGACATTGGTTATAAAACTGCTTGGCTATGAGGAATAACTATAAATCCCTGTTTTCAGTGGGTTTTTTTCCAAGCTTAGACGTCACTTCTGGGCTCCGAGTCATGTAAGAATCCCACATTTTTCAAGGTTTAATAACTGGTGAATTCTTGCTGGTTTGGGTTTTTTTTTCCTTTTAATTATTATGTTATTTTTACAATTACAAAAGGTATTTGCAAAACATTTGGTTTTTTTTTTCCCAGATAGCTTCTGGCTGCTTTCAAGCTGAAATTTGGCAGTCGGCACACATCTCTTATTCAACAACAGACACAGATTCTGCACTTTAAAACTTGCGGTGGGTACAGACCCAAGAGATTTTTTTTTTCCCCTTCTTTTCTTTCAAATCTGCATTAAAATCATGCATGGATTTTTTTTTTTTTGGTTGTTTTGTTTTTAAAGCAAAAGCTACCCCAGAAAACGCAGGGCTGTGTGTTAACAGCAGCCCTTTAGCCACAGGTGGCTCTTGCAGAGAGGGTTTTTATCAACCATAAAGCCATGGAAGCTGATGAATTTTACAGTGAGGTGATTTAATATCGAGGGAACAGATATTTTGCCTTGGATGCAAAGCAGAAGTGTGGCTTGCTGGATCCCCGTGGCGCTCACATCGGCTTTTCCCGGTTGCCACTGGGTTGGGGCAGGAATGATTTGGGATTTGGACCTTCATTAGCACTGCTGGAGGGGAATCCCTGGCCGATCCTGCTCCCCCTGGCCTTTTGCATCCATCACCTATTTCCCTGGAGGGAGGCACATCAGAGGAGAGGCAAAGGCACACACATCTCATTTTAACTTTGAAGTGGGGGAAATGGTGGTGGGATTTTTCCTGGAGCTTCTTCTTATTCTCCCCACTCCCTCCTCGCCCCAGATATCTCCCCAGACTTTTAAAAACCTGCTTGGTTTGAATATGCACAGGCTTCCCTAGCGTTTGCTCTGACCGGTGCCTTCGGGTAGCTTTTTGAAAAACATGAGGAATTAACATTTGAAAAGGTATTCCCACACACTCTTTGAGCAGGAAATGTGGCTTCCTTCTCCACCCACTGTATCACTAAGCAGCTTGGAGATAAATAATGGAGATTTTCATGGCCATTGTGGTTAAAAAACAGTCGCCCAGGCTGAGATAATCCTTCGAGCGTGTCTTTGCTAAGCAGGGAGATTGGATGGGGAGCTGCACCTAGATATCTGTGTGTTGTCACAGGCACTGCCACCCACAGCTCTGTGCACCCTCAGATCTCTGCTGAAAAGAGTGGGAAATGCAAGTTTTTGGGTTGGAAGGGGACTTTGAAGATCATCTCATTCCAAGGCCCTGCCATGGGGCCGGGTTGCTCCAAACTCCATCCATCTTGGCCTTGAGCATCTCCAGGGATGGGGCAGCCACAGCGTCTCTGGTGCCTCACCACCCTCACATAATGGATTTTTTCCTAAAATCCAATCTCAACATCCTCTCTTTCAATTTGAACCCATTCTCCCTTGTCCTGTCGCTAAATGCTGCCCCACCTCTCCTGTAAGTTCTCCTCAGGCTCTTCAAGGCTGCAACTGGGTCACCCCGACTCCTTCTCCTTTCCAGGCTGAGCAATCCCAATTCCCTCAACCTTCATGGAGTAGGATGGAGTAAGCCATGTCCAGAAACACCTTTAAAGCAGTGCTGGCCCTGCCAGATCTCCCTTGTGGCACTCAGTGAGTTGGAGGAGATGCTCTGGTTCCTTGGTGCCTTGAGTCCAGACACACAACCAAGCTTCAAAGCAACCTCCTGGCATCCCTGGGCAGAGCAGCTTGTTTAAATCTCTGTCCCATGAAGATGCTAGGCTTGATCTAGGACTCAAATTTGTCCTGGTGCTGGCAGACCCCCTTTCTTTGGAGCGGTGTGGGGAAGGAACCAAAGATCTTGCAGCAGGGACGTGTCCTGAGAGGCAAAGTCCAGGACAGGGTCATGAGAAAGAATTGTGGTCAAAAAGCTGGCAAATATTTTAGGTGGCCTGCTGCAACAAATGGAGATAAAATTTAGATGGTTGGAGTGCAATATCAGGAAGGCAAAGATCTCCTGAAGGGCAAATTTCTGTGCAGCTGTAACCAGGACACTGCAAGCAGCACCTTCACAAAAAAACCCACAAAACAACAAAAAAAAAAAAAAAAAAAAAAGGAGAAAACCAGTCCCAATTTGCCATCCAGGCCTCAGTGTTTCCTTGCCTATTTTTCCATGTGCACCAATCTGCCAAGGCAGATGTCCAAATGAGCTGTGTGGGCAAACAGGCCCTGCTATGAGCAAACATTGCCTCTCTGGTGGGCACAGAACCAGGCACTGCACTTGGCAGGAGCAGGAGTGGGGCTGGGGGGAGGCTGACCCCTCTCCTGGGGCACAAAAACCCTTCCCTGACACCAACAGGCCATGACAAACAGGCTCAAAGAGGCTCAGGAAGGTTGGCACTGCTGCAGGAGCTCCTCCCGTTATGAATAAGAAGCTTGACTAGGCCAATATTCAAGCAGCAATCAATTTATTAATTAATATGGTAAAGTATGAGCAATACAGCGCTGGGTACAGTGGGGGAAGTTTTCCCTCCAGCTGCACACTGATAGTTGAGGCTTACAGGTATTTATAGGGGTACTCATCAGCTTTCTCAGCAGTTTCTATTCCCAATTTTTTTACTCATCAGCAGTTTCTATTCCCAATTTTTACGTCACAATTCTATACACTGTTGTGATTTAGTTTTTCTCAGGATGTATCCCAAAAGGAGTATCCTCAGGTGGTGGGGGTCCGGTTTCCGAAGGAGAAAGATGAATCCCATCTGGTGAAGTCCAGCTCCCCAGATGTGGGTCCACCTTTTAATTGCAGAGACCATAAATCTAATAACAGTGATGTCCAGCGTCCCTCGGTCGAAACCATAAACCCTTGAGGTGATGTTCATCTTCCTTTCTCAAGCTGTTTTTCTCTGCTTTATTAAGGCGTGAGATAAGCATATTTCTTTTATATCTATTCCAAAGCTATAGTTTCAAGGATACAAGCAATATTCTAAAATTATACTTCAAAAGGTTATTATTGCAGAACTCTTTATGGATTAACTACAAGCAAAAAGCAACATCCTTAACACTTTAATTCCAGTGCTCCTAAATCAACCAAGGTTAATTGCAAACAAAAGATAGGTTCAAAGGCCTTCTTCCATGCTTTACCTTCCTCAGTTATTATTAGAATTCACAACGGTCTCATTGTTGGTGTCCACACATATGGCAATCACAAATACACACATGGCCTGTATGTACCTGACACGAAACACAGCTTTGTATTTCACACTCCCAACCCAGTTTCCCCAGCAGGCTGGGCCATCCCACCTTGCTGGTATGGCCCTGGGCCTGGTCAGGGTCCCCATCCAAGGGGATGGCATCACAGTCACAGGGACATCAAGGCTCCTGCCTCATCTCACCTGTGAGTTCCTGCCTTCCCCAGGCTGAGGAAGGACCCCAGGGAAGAGCTGTAGAACCCTGATGCGACATGGAACATTGTTTATCTTCTACTATCTGTGAATAAGGCATTAAAAGCAGAAGCAATGCATTTGCCACAGTTTCACAAGCTATTCAGGAGCATTACAACAAATGAGCAGGTAATTAACGCCAGTAATCACATATTGTAATTCCAGCAGAATCACGAAGACTCTGTAATATTGACTTCTCTTGGAAAGCAGCAAAATTAACATTATAGTCTGGATCCCTGCTCTTAAAGCAAATTCTCCCAGAAACAGCAGTGGGAAGGGAATGTTTTCCAGCTCAGTGCCCTTGGAGCACCCTGGCAATCCTCAAGCATCATTCCTGGCAGCTCCAGCTGAGCAGCCCCCTTGGGCAGAGCAGGTCTGGGAATGGGTGAGGAGGATTCCCCCTGCAGAAAGCCTCAGCTGCAGGGTGGCCACATGTGGCTGGCTTGGGATGAACACAAAGAACCATTGTAGGAAAGCAGGGGTGGGAGAGGGACCTCTCAAAGCACATCCTTGCATCCTCTGTGGGCCTGTCTCATGGTGGATTTGGCAGTGCTGGGTTAGCAGTGGGACTCAGTGACCTCAGAGGTGTTTTCCAAGCTAAAAGGACCAGCTCTCAGTGGGAAGAGGATACCAGTTCTCAGTCAGGGTGGATGATCTTCATTCTGAACCCCTGAGAACCAGGTGCCACCATGGATTCCTCTTTGTGCCACAGGCCAATTACCTCTGCCTCAGGGCCCGGCTCACTCTGACTTGGTGCAAAGCAGAAAAAGCCCAGAACACACTAAAACACACCCCAGGACCTGGGTATAAGTGTGCTGCAGGTTTCTCTGGGCTCAGATGCCCCCACAGCCCCTGGAAAGGCCCAGGGTGGCTGAATACCACGGGTGACTCTGAGCAGAAGGATCTGACACACGCAGCTCATTCCTGCAGCTCCCAGCACACTCTGATGCAGAGGATGCCAATCTGGCACTGAATTCCTCCTTTAAAATATTCCTCTCTCAGCTCTTGAAGCATCCCCCTCCCTCCCCAAAATAAACAAACAAGTGAGGAGCTCACGAGCTGCGGGCAGGAAGCGCTGACGGAGCTGCAGCGTCCCACGGCGGGCGGGGGCTCCTAAATCCTTCTGGCTCACCCTGCTCTGATGCCTCAGGTTTGAGCTTTTGTGTTTTTCAGATTCTGTGCTGCTTTAGTGTGTGGGTCTGGGCTTAGTATTAGGGGATGGCGAGCTCTGTGCACAGAGCAGGGAGACAAAACAATTCCTGCTCCAGCTGGGGACCAAGGACAAATGATCCAAGTCTCAGGCCCAAGAGCACAAACACTGTGGGCTGGAGAGAGAAAAACAAGAAGGATGGGACTGCATGGGCTGGAGCTGGAATTGGACAATAAACTCCAATAGCAAATGGAGCAGAACTTATAAAGTGAGAGACCCCGTGACAGGTTGTGCATTTTGTGACCATTTTGGTTCATCTCGGATGTAGCCCTGGCTGGGCTCTTGTGCTGCCCAAGGTGGCTCCATTGAGGTCTTTAATAAATCCCTGCTTTATTCTTTAGCTCAGTCTCTGTTCTAGGTCAGCCTTCCCAAGGCATCAATTCTGCTCAGATGGATTTCATTCCCTGTGCCTGCCTGTGCTTCACTCCGAGGGGAAGTGGTGTCTGGGCACAGCTGTGCTGCTCAGAAAGCTCCAAGATCTCTGCTCTGAGGAGCAGCAAAGTGTGGAGTTCTCATGGGATCCCTCTTGGTCACTGAGGCAAACTCTCATGGAATCCCTCTTGGTCACTGATGCAAACTCTCATGGGATCCCTCTTGGTCACTGATGCAAACTCTCATGGGATCCCTCTTGGTCACTGATGCAAACTCTCATGGGATCCCTCTTGGTCACTGATGCAAACTCTGCCTTTCCTGGACTCCACTCCTCCTTGGCTGTGTGGAGAGTCTCAGTCTGAAAGGCAGTGCCTGTTTTGTGCTGGGCTCCCCAGAATTCCCCCTGCCAGGAAGGATGGCTGGAAGATCACTGTCTTGCTTCCTTTTTTGCACTGAATTCATGCATGAAAATTGTAATCACCTCACCCAGAGCTGGTGCTCATCCAGCCCTGCCAAGGTGCTGCTTGTGGACTCCTGGACGTTTCCTCTTGGTCATCCTGCTCATCATTCTCCAGAGTTCTTATCAACCATCTTTTGATGCTGCCCAAGGTGGACATTTCTTAAATCCCTGCTTTGTTCTTTAGCTCTGCCCAGCCTCTGTTCCAGGTCAGCCTTCTGAAGGCATCAGGTGCTTTCTGTCCCCTCTGTGCTGCCCCACAGCTCGGCTCCCTGCACACAATGTCACGTGTCACCTGCAATGTCACAGCAGGTCCTGGCAGGGCACTGAGACACGGCTGGCACTGGGTGACCTTCAGGAGAGCCAGGTGAGGCTCTGGGGCTGGGGACATGTCAGATGTGTGTTGTCAGCTCTGGACAGGAACGATTTACACATCCAGCTGGGACAGGAACCCTGGGATGGTTTGGGTTGGAAAGGTCTGTAAAGATCAGTGAGGCCCCACCAAAACTGAGGGAGCCAGGAAAGGTCTGGATGATTTCAGCCTCCTCTCCCATCAGCGAGGACAGGATGAAGGGATGCTGAGCCTGCTCCCATCTGTGCCAAGGGCTGAGGCAGCTGAATCATCTCTCCTCTCCCTACCTAAACCTCATCTGCCCTTTATAGGTCTCTGCCCCCTCCTTCCTCGACAGCAACAAAGCAAAGTGAAAAAACAGAGGCTTTATTACAAACAGTACCTGTTTCCATAGAGACTTGCTAAGAAAATTACACGAGACAAAGATGGAAATGAGAGAGGAAAACACAAGGGCTCGTCCTTGTGCATCAAGTGATGCCTCACCTCCCTGCAGAGCCAGCAGCCCCCACCCTCCTGGAGGGGGGGAGTGTGGGTGAGGGTGAAAAACCCCCAACCCATCCTCACTGGCCACAGGAGCTCCTGGCACCCCCATGGAGATGTTCCCAGCCAGCCCCCTCCAGCACTAAACAAGAGCCTGACTGTAAAATGGCAATGGGAAAGGCAGGAAAACATCTTCTTAAGGGAGAGAATGGAAGGACAAGTTGGAAAACTGTGAGGGGGGCAGGCAGGGCAGGGCCTGCCTGTGTGGCAGGCTCAGAGTGCCACCCCACCATGGCCAGTGCACAAAGGAACAATCCTGCTGGTCCCACACATTGGTAAAGCACACCAGGGCATGCAGACAGGGAATTCAATGGATAAGACACTTTTAGACCGTGGGATTTTCTTCAGGAAAGGCGAGGAAACTCCAAGGGAGCAATACCAGGCAGGGCTTGGGGATGCTGGCACTCCATGAGAGCCCTGGGCCATGTCTGTATGACATCCCTGGGCCATGTCTGTGTGACATTCCTGGGCCATCTCTGTGTGACATTCCTAGGCCATCTCTGTGACATTCCGGGGCCATCTCTCTGTGACATTCTGGGCCATCTCTGTGTGACATTCCTAGGCCATCTCTGTGACATTCCGGGGCCATCTCTCTGTGACATTCTGGGCCATCTCTGTGTGACATTCCTAGGCCATCTCTGTGACATTCCGGGGCCATCTCTCTGTGACATTCTGGGCCATCTCTGTGTGACATTCCTAGGCCATCTCTGTGACATTCCGGGGCCATCTCTCTGTGACATTCTGGGCCATCTCTGTGTGACATTCCTAGGCCATCTCTGTGACATTCCGGGGCCATCTCTCTGTGACATTCTGGGCCATCTCTGTGTGACATTCCTAGGCCATCTCTGTGACATTCCGGGGCCATCTCTCTGTGACATTCTGGGCCATCTCTGTGTGACATTCCTAGGCCATCTCTGTGACATTCCGGGGCCATCTCTCTGTGACATTCTGGGCCATCTCTGTGTGACATTCCTAGGCCATCTCTGTGACATTCCGGGGCCATCTCTCTGTGACATTCTGGGCCATCTCTGTGTGACATTCCTAGGCCATCTCTGTGACATTCCGGGGCCATCTCTCTGTGACATTCTGGGCCATCTCTGTGTGACATTCCTAGGCCATCTCTGTGACATTCCGGGGCCATCTCTCTGTGACATTCTGGGCCATCTCTGTGTGACATTCCTAGGCCATCTCTGTGACATTCCGGGGCCATCTCTCTGTGACATTCTGGGCCATCTCTGTGTGACATTCCTAGGCCATCTCTGTGACATTCCGGGGCCATCTCTCTGTGACATTCTGGGCCATCTCTGTGTGACATTCCTAGGCCATCTCTGTGACATTCCGGGGCCATCTCTCTGTGACATTCTGGGCCACCTCTGTGACATTCCTGGCACGATGCAGACCACAGGAACATCTGGAAGCACAGCAGAGCGAGGGCGCGAGGAGGAGGAGCAGGTTTCATTTGGAAATCACAGATTGTGTTCCCTTGAACGCTCCAGCTGATGTTCCCCGAGGCAGCAGGACCCCAGCTGGATGAGCAGCTCTCAGCAGCCTCTGGCTCACCCACAGAGCTCCTCTCCTGACTCAGCCCTGAAAAATCCACCAGGGACCGCCTGGGAGAGGCTCTTGGGAGACATTTCTGTGTTTGTGGCTGCTGCTGGACGGCTTCCAAAATGCCAGAGTACCTTTGCACAGGGGATCCTTGCCCTGCTGCTCTGGGAGCAGCTGCTGGGGCCTCATGGAGCACACCAAAGCAGCTTTTCCAGCCTCAGAGCCATTGCCATGCAGCCTCTTCCACACTTCCCTTCATGTTCCAGCAGCCAGAGCGCTGTGACAGCCCAGATGTGACCACACAGAGCACAGGCTGACTGCTGGGTGCACCTGGATTGTCTGTGCAGAGATTTTTGGGTTCCATGGCAATCCCTGCAGCCATGGGAAGTGTCTCCCTGGCCAACACGAGGCCCCAGCAGCCAGGCAGGTGTGCAAAGTGATGCCTTGGGAAGGCTGAGCTGGAACAGAGGCTGGACAGAGCTAAAGAATAAAGCAGGGATTTATTAAAAGGCCTCAATGGATCCACCTTGGGCAGCACAAGAGCCCAGCCAGGGCTGCACCCAAAATGGTCACAAAATGGATGACCTGTCACAGGGACTGTCACTTTTGCAAGTTCTGGTCCATTTGTACATTAGGGTTAATTGTCCAATTCCAGCTTTAGCCCATCAAGTCCCATTCTTCTTGTTTTTCTGTCTCCAGCCCACGTTTGTTCTCTTGGTGCTGAGATTTGTGTTGGGGAAGATGAAACAGGAAAGCCTTATAAATATGATTGCCTGGCAAAAGATTTTGAGAATATAGAAACTATAAGTGAGATTGAAATGAAAGCAAGCTTTGAGATCCCTCAGTTACTGAACAACTGGAAAACAATGGTGTGGCTGACTGAAGGTGATCTCCTTTTGATGAAACAACACCCTCTGCTTGCAGGCAGGCCCAAGGGTCAGAGCAGACCCTACAGCTTGGCAGAAGGGTCCAAAGAGGAGTTTTTAGGGTTTAAAGTGTAACACAGTATGGTAATGTAATAATTCTTACAGGCTGTATGGAAATGCTATAGGATTTGTATCTTGTATTAGATTGGTTAGTGAGAATCAGAATATTCAACACAGAAGATGATTTATGGTATTGTAATGGGAACTTCACTGTCTTAGCTCTTAACTCTTACCTCTTACTCTTACCCTTACCTCTTGTCTCTCAGCTCTTGCTTTTTACGCTCTTACCCTCTCATTCTCTCTCCCCCTCTCCTCTCTGGGGCCTGCTCTGAGCTGTGCCTGGCAGCTCCCAGCAGGGCCCTGCACCCAGGCCCTCTGCAATAAACCACAAATTCCAAGCCCTGGCTGCAGAGATCTCTGGTCTCCATCCATCCTGACCATCCTACCACCATCACTCCTACAGATTTGGATCATTTGTCCTTGGTGCCCAGCTAGAGCAGGCATTGTTTTGTCTCCCTGCTCTGTGCACAGAGCTCACCATCCCCTCATGTGAAGCCCAGACCCACACACTACAGCAGAACAGAGTCTGAAAAATACAGAAGCTCAAACCTGAGGCATGAAAAGAGCCCCATGCCAGGAGAGCTCAATGTGCACTGGGCAGGCAAGGCAGGAGCCACTGCCTGCATGGTGAGAGAGCTGCCTGCAAGCATCCAAAAGCATGTTCTGTTCCCTGCACTGCTGAGAGCTCACATGATCAAGGATCTCGTGCTCAGAGCCAGGGCTGGGATGCTCAGGGCTCAGTATCACCTCCAGGACAGTCTCCTTCTCCCATCAGTGGGGCTGCTTGTGCCTCCATGAAAAGGATTTGCTTCTTCCACCCTGAGCTGACACGTTTCGGGGAGCAAAGGCTGTCTCCCCCTCCTGTGCATGCAGATGGCCTCGCCCCCAGGATCCCTGTCCCCACTGAGAGGCAGGCTGTCACTGCAGCACAAAGCACTGACAGCCTGGCCTTCCAGCAGCCTCAGAGCAGCACTCAGAGAGCTTTTGGTGCAAAAGTGGCAGCACCTTGCAGGCACCTTGCATCCCATCCCTGCAAGTGCTCCAGGCCAGCTTGGACAGGGCTCTGAGCAGCCTGGTCTAGAGGAGGGTGTCCCTGCTCCTGGCAGGAGGCTTGGAACAGCACGAGCTTTAAGGTCCCTTCCAACCCAAAGCATTCTGTGACCTGTCACCATGGCCACATGAGCACCACAGCTCTATTAATGTAAAGCTATCAGCTTGCAGCTCCTTCCTTTCATCCTCATGCTCCCAGGGGCTGGTTTTGCTTAGGATGGGTCTTCATGGGTCACCACCAGCCCTGCTGCTCTCTCTCCCTTCCCTTTTGATTATGCCCGCCCTCCCTTCTTACGCCCATCACCCATTTGGTGGCACAGTGACATTTAATCCTGTGTCATAGCCAATTCCACCAGACAAGCCAAGATGAGGTTTGGACTCACAACCCCAAAACCCACTGAAAAAATCCCCCCCAGCTGGTTCACCCCACAGTTCCCAAGCCACCATCACTGCTGGGATAACACCAGGAGAGTTATTGAGTCTGGCAGCTGCCCAAATTGCCCCCATAAAACAGAGATACAGCAGCTCATGGCCATTTAGTGCCTCCACTGCTGGGCACACCACAGGACCCAGCCTTCTGCCAGAGCCCTGGAAATGCAAATTAAAACATGGCTGTTCAAAAAAGGCAGGTTTTGCTATTGCCATGAATTTCTCAGAGCCACGTTTCACATCTGCCCTCACACGCTGCGGCGTCAGGAACAGACAGGAGACAAAATTCCAGCTGCATCTCACATAAATCCAGGTGCAGTTTTCCTGCTGGCCTCTCAGCTGTCCCCTCGCTCCTCCCTGCCTCATTTCTCCCTCTGCCAAGGGGGGTGATGGGCACAGCCAGGCTGTGACTCTGTCCAGAGGAAAACCTTTCTCTGGGGGCACAGGTGGGGACCAGGTGGGGCTGAGCAGGAGGGGGATGCCCAGGAGGGTCCCCTCCTTGGTGACACTGGCAAAAAAAGGAGCTTTCTCTCCTCTCTGCAGCACATCTTGGCATTGACACCGCGCTGGGGGTGTTGGTGGCTTGGCAACCAGCATTATTACATGGATTCTTGGCTTTATGGAATCAGGACCAGGGAATTCCAGGTCCATCCAGCCCAGGTTCTGCCATCCTCTGCATGATGTGGATGTCAACATATCTTGGCTTTATGGAATCAGGACCAGACAATTCCAGGTCCATCCAGCCCAGGTTTCTCAGGGAACACCTCTGCCATCCTCTGCATGATGTGGATGCCAACACATCTTGGCTTTATAGAATCAGAACCAGGCAATTCCAGGTCCATCCAGCCCAGGTTCCTCAGGGAACACCTCTGCCATCCTCTGCATGATGTGGATGCCAACACCCCAGGGCTGGGCTCAGCTTCCAGCCCTGCAGGATCCAGCCTGGGGCTCTGCGTTCCTGCACAGGAGCTTTGCTCTGGCCTTTGGGAGATCCTGATCTACAGGAAAACAGGAATTGCAAGCACCAAAGCTCCCTCTGCCTCAGCCCCTGCTTTCTGTTCAAGCTGTCCTGACAGGCATTTGTCAGGAACAGAGGATGCAGTGTTCTCTGGCTGCAGCGTGTTCTCCGTATGGCAGTGCTGGCAAAATCAACCATTTCCACTCAGGGCTGTGAAATTCAGCCTGGGAGCTCTGTCTAACCTTCCTGACCTGCAATTTCCCAGCTAAAATAAGTTTTTGTTGGTGGGAGAAGAGCCAGATTCCCTGCTGGCGCTGCTGGAGCCTCTCCCCAGGCTGTGGGACAGCATTCTCCCATCTCCCCCATGCCTGCAGTGCTGCAGAGCCATCCCCTCCACTGTGTGCCCAGAAATGGGGCAGAATATGGGGGAAAAAGCCTATTTGTCAGCCTGATTTCATCCAGGAGATGATTGTGGAACAGCACTTACCCACTTTTCCTCCCCAGCCTGGAACCTGACCTGTCCTCATAGGCTGTAATAACATCTGTGGGTTAATTCACTGGAGCTGCAGTCACTTGTGTGCCAAAATAGGGCTGAAACTCTGTCCCTTGGTGCAGAGGGGCAGGTGAGAGCCCTGGGGAAAATGGGGCAGCAGCTCAGCCCCACCAAGAGCAGCCCTGGCTGAAAGTCTCCTGAACTCCCACCATTAGGGGGAAAAAGAAAGGATTTCTGCAGGGGGAAACTCTGTGAAGCACAATTAAAACATTCAGGCAGCAAATCCACCAAATCTCCTTCCCCGGCAGTTTCCTGCAGCCCTAATGCTTTGGCTGACCATTCCAAAGGATGGTTCTGAGGGAGCTGGGGCTGCTCAGCCTGGAGAAAAGGAGACTCAGGGCTGCCCCCATCACTCTGCACAGCTCCTGAAAGGTGCCTGTGCTCAGCTGGGGCTGGGCTCTTTCTCCAGCAGCACTGACACAACCAGAGCACACAGCCTCAAGCTGCACCAAGGGAAATACAGGTTGGATATCAGGGAAAAGTTTTTCACAGAAAGAGTGATAAAGTTCTGGAATGGCTGCCCAGGGAGGTGGTGGAGTCCCCATCCCTGGGTGTGTTTAACAAAGCCTGGATGTGGCACTGGGTGCCAGGGTTTAGCTGAGGTGCTGGGGCTGGGTTGGACTTGATGGTCTTGAAGGTCTCTTCCAACCCAGTGATTCTGTGAAGGGGTGACAGGGACAGATCTTCTGAGGGCAGCAGCTTTATGGCCAGGGGTGGCAATGCAGAAAGGTTTTTTCCCCGGGAGCTGCTGGGCTCTGCAGCAGCTGGAGAGGCTTCCCTGGGCACACTCAGAGGGGAGCCAGCCCTGCTCAGAGCCACCCCTGGGGCTGTGTGTGAGCAGCCACCAGCCCTCCGATGGTGCCAAACCCCAAATCGCTGTCGTTAGCGCAGGCTGGAGGAGCCGGCGCAGGGAGAAAAGAGGCCAAGACAAGGAGAGAGTGCTGGCACATGTGACTGCTAATCCCATCTGCCCTCCGGGGTTGGAGAAGTGGGTGGAAAGACGTCCCTCTTCCCAAACCTTCATTTTGGGTCAGAAATACACGGACTCCAAAAACAATCAGAAGGCAAAAAGCGCAAAAAGTCTCACGTTTATTCAGACGTCTTCTTTCAGAGCCTCATCTGACACAGGTGGACCTGGTAATTTAATCAATGCATTTCACATGATTGGCTAATTAATATGACACCCCCTTGGGAGGAAACAACTTGTTACAAATACCAGGTGCAGCTTGTTTCAAATTCTTTCTCTCCAGCTCCCTAAAGTTTCCCAGACCGAGTCATGGGAAAGCTTATCTAGCTTTCCTCTCTCTGACCAGACTATTGCATCCACAAAACCAGCCCTGGGCAAAGCAGGGATTTGCCAGCTGTGAAAAATACGTGTTTTATGATTGCCTTTTCACAAATATTAAAATTATTATTATATGTGTTATGTTAGAAAGTGATGCTGTATTAATTTTCTTGAAGTGTGTTTATTAATTTTCTTTTAGTGTGTTAAATACAGTTTTAGGTTATAACATAAGGTTAAAATAGAAACTTTGCTATGTAGGATACTTTTTTTTTTAAGAAAGGACTCCCACTGAGATAGCAGCCACAGGACACCTGAATCTTTCAGAGAAAGAGAATTTATTGCTCCATTATCAGGAGAAATGAACTTCTTCCTGCCTCGCTCAGCCCTGGAGATGCTGTCAGGATTCAGAGGAAGAAGCTGACACTGCCCAGACAGAATCCTGTGTTTGAATGGAATTTATGCATCGTGTATGAGGTGTATGAATATGCAACAGGCTGTTGCTTTTAAGGGTTAATCCTCTGTTAACGTGGGTCCTTTTTCAGGCTTGTTTTGGCCAGAAAGAGGCACCCAGACATCCATAACTCTTTGTTTTTATTGCCTCATATTGCCCTAACCCTAATTGTCCAAAATTTTCATTACTCTAATTATACTACTATTTTTATAACCATTTTATTACTATTAAACTTTAAAAATTTTAAAAACAAGTGATTGGCGTTTTTCTACGCTCAAAAATCCTTCTGCCAAGCATCCATATCTGTGGCACCTTCTTGTCAAGCTTTCATCCTTCCCAACAGAGGGGGATGCAGGGATCCCTGCTCATCCTCCCCCCCACCCCTGTGCCACCCTGGCTGTGCTGCAGGAGGTGCTGCAGCTTTTCCTGCAGGGAGGTGGGAGAGGAGCCTTTGCCCGGGGCCAGGGGAGGCTCTGCTCGCTCACAGCTCCTCCGAGCAGCTCACGCTGGGTTCCTAACGAGCTCCTGGCTGTGAAGGAGGTGAGACTTGCTGATCCAGCACCGTGTCACATGCTGGGGGAAGAGGGGCTCAGGCTGGGACGAGTGCTGGAAAACCTATGGCTGTGTAAATGGGGGGGGGCACCCTTTGATCAGTGAGAAAAAAAACTGAAATAAAATTTAAAAATGAAAGCAAACAAACAAAATTAAAATAAACCAAAAAACCCAAAACAACTAAAAAAAAAAAAACCAAAAAACTAAAAAAAAAACCCAAAAAACAAAAACTAAAAAAAAAGGCAAAAAACCACCCCAAAATAAGCTTGATTGCACTTCCCTGAAGGAAATTTTTATAAAGGATATTTGTAGACCCCTGTCAACATTTCAGAGGCCAAGGGAATAGGGAGGGACTCGTGGCTCTGGCTGATGGTGCTGCACACTGCATCCCTCACCCAGAAATGCACAAACCCACCCTTATTTGCCCTGATACCATAGGATGAAACTTTGCTGGGAAATATAACCTTGGGTTTATTTTCTTCTCTGCTCTTCCTCTTTTGGAAAAGAAAAAAAAAATACCCAAAAAACCCCAACTCCTCACATCATTCATGATGGCCATGATTCTGTAGATCTGTGAAAATCAATCCGAAGCTCACATCATCTGTGGCAGAGTGCTCCATAAATTCCCTGAGTCCCTGGGGAGGGTGTGTGGGAGGCAGAGAGAGTCTGGCCTAGGCCTGGCTTTGAAAAATAACCCGTCCTTGTCCCTGATCCCTCTGCCTTGCACCCCAAGCATCACTGGTACCTCTGCTGAGGTCTGGAGCTGCCCGCTGGGGGTGTCACACCCGTGCCAGGGTCCCCGTGGCAGCTCATCCCTGTGCTGGGACACTGCAGGGACACCCAGGGACACTGCAGGGACAGCCAGCTCAGCCCTGCAGTGCCTCTGAGCTGAGCACAGAGCGTGGCTTGGGGTGATTTGCAGCCAAAAGGATTTCCACCCACTCAGCCAGCCCTCCCAGCATCCAACTGCCCCGTGCCAGGGACACCCTGCTGTGGGGACAGGGAGGTACCAGCTGGGGAAGGAGAGCAATTCCTGCTTTTTTGGCATTCATTTAGAAGGCAGAATTGTGTTGGTTTGGGGTTATTTTTAATTATCCACACAGAAATAGCAAAGTCAAATGAACAGTGGGCTCTTTCCTGCTCAGCGGAGTTCCAGCAGGAGATGGGATTGTGAGAGCAGGCGAGCTCAGCCCTGCCTCTCCCCTTGCTCCCTGTTGCCTGTAAAGCCAAAAAGTGACACAAAAGAGCTCCCAATAACCTCCTGGGAGTCAGCTGGCTCTCCTGTGCATGGCTAGGGGTCAGTTTGCAGGGCATTCCATGGGATTTCACCTGCTCCCCGTGGTGCCTGGCAAACACAGCCAGTGAGGACGTGCAGAGCTACACTCCTGAGCAAGGCAGATTGGTGCCAGGAGACAGAAATAAATGAGAAGAACAAAAAATAGAGGTGCTGAGCCAGGCCAGGCTGTTCCAGCCCTTCGGGGAGGATAATTCCTGTGGGGAACACAGGGAAAAGGGAGAGGTTTGTAGGGGGTGGTTTGTCAGAGGGGGGCTCATCCATGGGGGGATGCTCACCTGTGGGAGTGAGAGGAATGAGGGATCTGTCTTTACAAACAAGCTCTGGGTCTGCTGGGAGATAAAGCACTGAGAGATAGAAGGAAAAATGGGAAGGATTCCGCTGTTTGATGAATGGAATGAGGGAGATTTGTCTTTACAAACAAACTGTGGGCCTGCTGATGAACAAAGTTAGATACAGAGAGGTGAAAGGAACAATGGGAAGAACCATAAATTCCATCGGAATTCCACTGATTGACACAAGGAAAAGAAAAAGGGGGGGTGTGCATTAGAAGGGGGGTCTTAGGTAGTGGGCATTTTGGGAAGTCTGTGCCTCTCAAGTAGCTCAGCCAGTGGGGAAAGAGAGAGGGAAATTAGAATAAAAAGGAGGCTGTGTCCTCTGAAAATTTGAGAGACCCCATGGGAAATGCCCCATGACCTCTCCCTTTTTTCCTATAAATTTACAGGACTCCTCTGCCTCCTTTTTGGACACACACCTCTGGCATTGGTGGGTAGATGTAGGGGGACACAGTATGGGTAAATGAAGGTGGTATAGAATATATATATATATATATATCTGTACTATAATATGCTGTTTGAACATTTGTATAACTTTTAGTTCTAAATGAAATGTATAAATATGTCATAATGTTAATTTATTTGAATGTGTTCTTCTAGAAATGCTGCAACTCTTTAATTAAAAGAAAAAGGGGGAATTGTAGGGGAATACAGTATGGGTGAATGAAGGTGGTATAGAATGTAATCTTATCCCCTAAGGAGTTGCAGCTGAACCAATTACTAAAAATTAGGAGCAGGTCTGATATTAACAGGCCACACCTGTAGCCAATAAGAACAGTGTTATAAAAGAGTGGATTGGTGGGATCTGGAGTCAGATGGCTGCTGCAAGGACCAGGAACAGTCAGTGCTTGGAGGAGCTGCCTGTGAGAAACATCGAGGAGGTATGAAACTCTGGAGATATGGAATCCTTGCACTGTAATGATAATAGAACTCTTGATATATAAGATAATGGGGTTATTACCTGCAGGGGGATGCTCCTGGCACAGGGGAAGGCTGTCCCGAGGAACTGCCAGTGCTGTGGCAGGCCCCGACGAGGCAGGCTGCCGCTGTGAGTAAGCACCAGCCCCTCTTCAGAGCCCACACACATCCTTGGTGTGCTGGAAGTGCCACCAGGGGAAGGGAAGGGAAGGAGGCAGCTCCGATCTGAGATCTGAGCCATCAGCTGTGCCCCCAGCGGGAGCAAACCCAGCCTTCCTCCTCCTTGAACCCATGGAATTTAAACACCTCACTAGGATGGGGAAAAGGAAGAGAAAAGGGTTCATTCTTTCAAATTGCTGCCCCCTCCTCTTGTCCTTTGCTCCCCCAAGGGGTTTGGGTCTGGCTGCAGCAGCCTCATGGCCAAGTGTCCCTTGTTTTGCTGGAGTAGGGAGCAGATGTTTGACCAAAGGACCAGAGCCAGGCTTCCCTTGCAGGGATGCACAATTGCTGACATCCTGCCTGTAAAATAATCCAGGAATATTTTAGAGAAGTGCCTGAACCTGCAGAGCTACAGACACACCCCGTGCCGTGGGCTCTCATTTGGCGTTGCAGGAGGGAAAGCAGGGCAGAGACAGAGAAAACAATCCAGCATGATGAGGAGTGCATCCTTCTCTTCCCGGGAAGGTCTTGACCCAGGTTAGGGGATGATGATGTGCAGCTGTGCCAGCACAGGGCTGTTCATGTCCCCCAGGCCATGCAGAGCAGTACCAGGGGCTGGGATTGCACCCATGGGAGCCTGGGCTGGGACACGGGCTTGGAAAGGTCCTGGAGCACTCCCAGAGCAGGATTTTGGGCTCTGGTGGCCCTGCCCCCAGTGGCTCTCAGGGAGGAGCAGCCCCAGCACTTCTGGCAGCCACATCTGTTTCTGGGGTACTTCTGTTCCCAATTTATCCCCTGTCTCCTGGAGCTATTATAAGCAGGTACAATCTGCATCGCCATTGTTATTCAGATGATGTACAGATAATTTTAACCTTTCTGTTCCATTTGTCAAGGGGCTTTTTTTAGCCTCTGTGCCTGCCAGGCAGAGCTCTGGCTCTCCCACAGCCAAGGCCCCCCTTTTTGCAGCACCAGTTTCCCTTGTGAGGGTGAAGCTCTGCCTCTGCACTGCTCTGGGTGTCTTCTCCACGGCCCCAGATATTTTTAGGGGATTTGGGGAAATGTGCTGGAGGTGGTCATGCACTCAAGCAGCTGCATCCACCACTCATCCAAGGTGGGGTTCCACGGGATGTCCATCACACTCCAGAGGCTTTCAGAGCTTTTGGAACAGCTCATACTTAAAACAGCACTTCGAGGAATGTTAATGCAGCACTTCTGGCCCACACAGGAGGACATCCTCTCCTCAAACTGCTTCCAACAGCGCTGCAAAGGCCTCAGAGCTGAAGGTGGCATCACCACCCTGCAGAGCCTTCCCCGCAGTCAGGACTGCAGATCGCTTTTTTGGCTATAAAATGGGAACTCACTTCCCAGCCTGGAAAAAATGCTGGGCTGTCATTGCATTCATCGCCTCGGGAAGTGCTCTCAAAGCTGGGCCATCTCCTGGAACTCCACACTTCCCACTGAAAAAAAACTTCTTATCACTTCATGAGCCAGAGGAGTGAAAAGCAGATCTGTCAGCATTTGGGAAATAAAGGGAAACTCGCCCAAAGTGAAGGGCAGGATGAAAGCAGTCCCTACTACAGGTCATGTGGGCTTAGTTCTTGGTGTTGTGAAACACACAGGGTAAAGCTCAGCTCAGGGGGGTCCAGAGAAGGTGACTGCCTTCATCCTCCCCTGAGCTCTTCTTGGCACGGTACAGGGAAAGGAGGAGGGTGTTCTTGAAAAGCCACAAACCATCCCTGTCACCCCAGCTCAGCCTGGAGGCTGCCACAGGCTGCTGCCTCACCTCTGGCTGCCGGAGAACTTTTCATGCTTTAACAAAAAAAGGAAGACCTGACTTCAGCATCTTTGCTTGACAACTCACCCACAAGCTTTGGAGCAGGCAACAGCACTGCAGCCCCCTGGCATCTCTGAGGGGTGCCCAAGCTCTTTGGATGCCCCCAAGGCACGGATCCCAGCAGGGTTTCCAAGCTCAATGTCCAGGCTGCTGCCGCCTTGCATTCCT
>NW_005054493.1:1161881-1165986 GCF_000277835.1 Geospiza fortis | reverse complement strand
ACCGTGATCCCCTTGGCTTCCCCTGGCCACTTTGCTGCAGTGCCACCATTAACAGCTCCTCAGGCTCCTGTCCCTGGCTCTCCCAGCTCCCCCAGAGCCCAGCACCCCTCTGGGTGACTGGAAGCAGCCAGGTCTGAGCCCCAGCTGGCCCAGGGTATCTCAAATATCCCCCCTGTCCCTCTCCTCCACAGCCCCCCAGGTGATGGCAGTGCCAGCACAGGCTGTGTGCCTCCCCCTCCCTGCCATGGGGACATTTTCAGAGGTCTGTGACATTACCCAGAGCCCCCACAGCCCCCCCAGCACGGGGTGGGGGGTGCCAATGAGACCAAGCCTGCAGCGGTTCTTTACAACAAGGTTTTATTTTTCTTTCCTTTTGACAAAAAACATTGAGGAGTTGTACATTGTTGGTGGTCAGCTCGGTTCCCCGTTTGGGTCCAAACGAGCAGCTTATGTTACAACATCCCACCCCAGAGCCTGGGGGATGAAGGGAAAGCACAGCTTTGCTCTGTGTGCCAGGGCTGCCACCCCTCCTCACACACCCACCACAGCCCCCCCAGGAGATTTGCAGGGCTTCCAATCCAGTCCCAGCACCCAACTGGGAACCGGTTGCACGCCCCTGGTGAGCTCCTGCCTGCCCAGGGCATGTCCTGTGCAGGCAGAGGTTGAAATACATCCCTGCCCTGCCCATCCCGCCTCCCGTGGCCAGCAGAGTGGCACAGTCCTGGTGTCCGGGAGCTGCGGAAATGTCCAAAATTCCACGGAGGAGAGATTGCGCAGCAGCCAAGCCCAGTCCAGCGCCTTGAAAAGCAAGGCACGGGCTGCAGTGGTGCCTCGGGGCCGCTTCGGTTCCCCCCTCGGTTCTCCCGTGGTTCTCCCGGGGGGTGTTTTTGGTTTCAGAGACGCGCTGTGGAGGTGCCACCGTGTCCCCGCCTGTCCCCAGCGCTGCGGCTGCTCCGGGAGAGGCAGAACGGGGCGTTTTTCGGACCCTTTCCGGGTGAAAAGGAGCTGTGTTGTGTCGCACACAGTTTCTGTACGTGAGTTGAACACAGGGCTGACATGCCAAGGAGCTCCGGTTCGGGCGGTGGCAGCCCGCGGTGGCCGTGCCCCATCCTGCGCCACCAACACCGCTCGCCGGCCCCATGCCCGGCGCTGGAGGGAAGAAAAGCGCCCAAAAAGCTCGAAATCCGCACGGAACGTGCCCCCGCTCGGAGAGCATCGCTGCCTCCCTCCCACCCGCCAGGCACAGACACAAAAAGCCGCCTCCTCCCCTCCCTCCGCGGGCTCTTACTCAGAGCCCGGCGCATTGTCAGACACCTTTCCGCATTTAGAAGGAGACGATACCGACACCTATATTTAGAGCAGGTACGGCATCGCCTTGCCCTGCCCGCGGCAGCACCGCGTCCCCTGGCCCCGCTCAGACCCGGCTCTCCCAAATTCCAGAGCTCCGGAGGCTTCGGGGTGAAGCCACGGACTGCTCATGGATGGGTGGAAGGGACCAGGAGATGCCCGTGTCCCCAGCCACCGGCAGGGACCTTCCCCAGGGCTGCACGGGACAGGGTTTGTCCCATGGAGACAGAGGGGGATATGCAGGGTCTGAGCCTGTGGAATTTTTGGATCCCCGGGCAGGTTTGGGAAGCAGCAGAGGCGTCCCCCAGCATCAGGGACCGCTGGAGGCAGGAGGAGCTTTGGGCCCTGTCAGGGGGCACAGGGGGCGCTTTGGCCATGGGAAAGGGGGGGTTTGGTCCATGCACGAGCCCTGGAGCTGGAAGCCTTCAGAGCCACCGGGATTTGCTTCTCACAAAGCAGAGCTCTCCCCTGGGGGAGCTCACAAAGCGGTCAGGGCATGGTCTGCACATGCAGGAGCAGGGCAGTTTGTGCATCTTTCCATCAGGAGAAAGCATGAGCTATCCAGGACCAAAGCAAAGCCTGGCCAGAGCTGCTGCTCAGCTGGAGAACAGCCCCAAAGAACCAGGCCACCACAACCTGCAGCAAAGCAAAGCCGTGGGCAGGAGGAAGGGCAGGGTGAGGGCTGTGCTGCCTTCACCTGCCCATCCCCACCTCCCATCTCTACTCATAGCCATCCCACCTGGTCCAAACACACAGAGCACCCCCCAGTCCTCAGAACAAACCCCTCCCTGAGGCTCCAAAGGCACAGCACCCTCCAGATCCCCAGGACCACGCTGGGGCTGATACCAGACACAGCTCACAGCAGAAACACAGCACTGGTCACCAGGGTGAGCCACCCATCACCACGGGCCACCAGCAGCACCTCCCTGGGCACAGCACTGCACCCACTGCAGGGATCCTTGACAGCTGACAGCACTTAATTAGCAGATTAATTAATGACTGGAGCTGGAAGGTGGCCCTGTTCTGCATTGTCGGTGTTTGCAGGAGGGCTGAGCCTCCCTGCTCAGGACAAGGCTCCTTCCCAAAGTCTCCCCAGCTCTTGGGCACCCACCTGCTCCCACACCGGGGCCGTGGGGTTTGCACAGCCAGCCCCCCATGGCAGCCCTTCTCCAAAGGGGTGCCAGGCCCCCAGAGAGGGCACAGGCCATGGCTGCAGGGGAAACTGAGGCAGGGCTGGTGCCAAACCCCAATGCCTGTGCCTGGAGGAAAGATCTTAAAGGTACATCATGCACTCACGACATCTTCACTCCCCTGCCCACATGGATTTCTTCTTTTCCTGGGAAAACAAGCAAAGAGGCCTCTGAGAGAGAGGTTTGCCATCACCCCCTTGGCACTGCCTTCTCTCTGGGACAGCTCTGTCCTCATCCCTTGGGCATCCCCCTCCTGCAGGCACCGAGCTGCCCGAGGAGCCCTCGCCACAGCCATCTCTGAGAGAGAAAATGCAATTCCCAGCGCTGGAAACACCTGGGAGAGGGAGCAAGGTGACATTCCCAATGCTCTGTACAGCAGCCCCCCAGGGAGGCTCAGTCCTGCCCCCACCAAAGCAGGGTGCAAGAGCCCCAAGGGGCTGGCCAGCATTGTCAGGTGATTAAAACAAATCTATGTATGTGTATATCTTTATATATACAGCATATAAATATATATACACACACACACCCCGTATATACACACACAGGCACACCTAGAGTTCTCCGTATATAAATAAATATATGTCGGTGGGACACAGGGTACATCCGGCAGCACTGAGCCCCCCACCCCCATTTACAAACCAGTTCTGCCAGCTCTGGCAGCCACAGCTGCTCTGGTCTGTCTGGGTGCATCCCAACCCCTCATCCCTTGCCCCCACGGTCGCATCCTGCCCCTTTTCCAGGCAGGGTGAGACCCTCGGGGAGGGAAGCGCAAAGCCACAGCAGCACAAGCCCAAGCGACAGAGCAAAGGGGGTGAGTCCCTTGCATCCCTTTGCTGGGACTCTCCGGCCATAGGGAGCAGAAAATCCCTCGGGATGAGCTTTCCCGGGGATCCCTCTCGGGGCAGGGAGCGGGGCTGTGGCTGGGGGGGGCTCTCCCTTGTCCCCCAGCACACCAACCCGGCCAGGCTGCTCTGCTGCCCATCAAATGCTTCTCTGTGCAGAAAAAAAAAGTGATAATAATAAATGAAAATGGACAGATTTTAATTTTTTTTTTTTTTGCACAAAGACTTTTTTTCCCCCATTTCTTTTCTTTTTCTCGGGGCAGGGAGCGGGGCTGTGGCTGGGGGGGGCTCTCCCTTGTCCCCCAGCACACCAACCCGGCCAGGCTGCTCTGCTGCCCATCAAATGCTTCTCTGTGCAGAAAAAAAAAGTGATAATAATAAATGAAAATGGACAGATTTTAATTTTTTTTTTTTTTGCACAAAGACTTTTTTTCCCCCATTTCTTTTCTTTTTCGTTGTGGTTTGGTTTGTTTTTTTTTTCCTCTCCTTTCCGGTCGGTTTGGGGTGGGGGCTTTTTTTGTTTGGTTGGTTGGTGTTTTTGTTTTGTTTTGTTTTGTTTTGTTTGTTTTGTTTTGTTTTGTTTTTCCCCCTGCGTTTGGTTTTGGTTTTTCAGTTTCATTCCCAGGCGCGGCGAAGAGCATGCATCAGAGAAGGGCAGGGCGGGATGGACGGGGGGCAGCCGAGGCGAGGTCGGGGCGCGGGTTTGAGGCTCGGGGGGCAGAGGGG